>NW_010128013.1:1366-11963 GCF_000699245.1 Pterocles gutturalis | reverse complement strand
AGGAATACATGCTATGTGGATGGCAGACAGGCAGTGATGCCCGGACACTGTTGTCTTGCCTGACAGGATACTGTGAGCATAAGACTGAAATAACTGACAATCATATTTTGAAACCCTTGGAAGATAATATACTACACAAGTGGAAAGCAAAGATCATTACAAAGAAGCTGTATTCTTTACACAAAATATCGTACCAACAAAATTCTTGTTAGTCTGCCAGGAAAATCTCAAAGATTCCAAGAGATGTATTTCAACAAGGTCTTGTACACAATACTATTAGAGTTGCTTTAGTCCCAACAATAAAAATTTAAGTGTTAAATTTATTTTGGCTGCTTATTTTCCATCCTCTTGGTTTACATTTCCAAAGCAGCAGATGAGGAGAGGCCCAAAAGCTCAGGGACTTGAAGGATTTGATCCAAACAAAAGAATTAAGAGCTGCTGTCATGTACCATTTAAACACCATCATATTGTAAGTGCTACTTATAAGCAATTAATTTTGTGTCTCTCCAATGCTTGCCTTCTGTTTCTGTATTCTTCTCAGTCTGATACTAGGATATTTCCATTTCTCTGTTTCTCCACACCTGGGGGCCTGTTGCAGAGGTGATGTGATATGGGAACAACCGCTCTGCAACACTCCTCCATCCTCCCCATCCACCACCCCAGCCAAAGTCACAGAGGCCACCTGGTTTGGGAGAGCTCCTGGCAAGGGGCTCTTGCAGGCTCCAGCACGTACAACTTCAAACGCTGAGTGCTGCCGACAGGCACCACTAATGTGGTGCTTCAACAAATCAAATACCAGAACAGGATCGTAATGCCAGACAGTACTCTGGATGGTTTTACTATTGTGGGAAAATGGCAAATTAGAATTTCAAAAGGAAACTGATTATAAGATAATAATTGTGTGTATATATACATATGCACACTTACCTATATACACTTGTATATACATATACACATGATGTATAAAAGATAATAGGCAGCAGATGCAAGTCCCTGCCCTCTCCTTGACAACCTTCCTGCTCTCCCCAGTTTATGTTACCCTACCTGGTGGGCTGCAAACTGTTCCTGGGGGGCTCTGCCCTCTAAAGTGCAAGGCATCTACTGGCAAAGCTGGTGCCTCCACCTCCATGGTGGGACATGTCATTCTCCACGGCTAACTGCTTCCTTCTTGTCCCAAATGATTATTTCTATTGTGTTCCTTCTACTGGGAGGGAGGAGGGAGCACCAGTGGAGAGGGGAGGGAAAGGAAGGAAGGGGCACTGCATACATCCAGGCCCACTCTTACCCTGCTGTAGGAAGGAAAAAGTCAAATGCATGGGCACAACAGGAATCAGTAGTACACAGTATCAGAAAACGAAACTGCAGTTAATGTGATAGCATAAGCACACACATTTGGGACTGCATTTTATATGTCATTCCTATACTAACACTGGTGCCCTACAGGCTGCTCAGCAGTTGGAAATAGCTACAGGGCTGCAGTACCCCGATTATACTTGCATTAGATCCCCTTGACCAGAGACTGCGTGAAGGATTGGAGCACAGATAGTTTGTACAGTCCCTTTACGCTTCAGTAGCACTGTAGCAAGTCCACAAGGCACCTGAAAATAAGGTTCACTGCATCTTGGCTGATGAACAGGTGTTTCAACAATAGCTGTAGATCCTTAGTACCTCTTGTGCTTGTCACAAACTGTACCATGGGCTTCAATAAAGAGAGAGAAGCTGGAACATACAGCATTAAACCAAGCCTCCCTTGTGAGCAAAAGGAATAACTCCATTTAATGACAGCAGTAAAAATCTCTTATCTGTGTGGATGAGCCAACAGAGGGACACAGGATGATGAAACATGCCTGCCCAGTCTGTGGGATTAGTGCCTCTCCACCCCATATTAAATACTTACATACAGGACAAATCCTGTATTTTACAAAAATAATTCATTACAGGAAAAAAAAAAAAAGGTTTTTATGATAGCGGAAGTGATTCTGAAAGTAAATGTCACAACTTTTTTCTGAACTAAATAGAGAAAAATCATTGTGAAAACTTAATTGAATTTCTAAAGATTATATTGGCTGTGGAATTTCTGTCTAGTTGTGGTTATAAATCTCGAAGGAACTTGTGGCTGCCCTGTGAATTAATAGTTCATCTCCTTCAATTTTTAATAACTCATTTATGTAGGCCAAACTTTGTTGCTGTCCTTTAAAGAGGTGCATTCATATCAGAATGACAGTTTATCTTTCTAGGACAATATTGTTTGAATATTGAATTAGTGCTACAGGTTTTATTTGGATTGGATGCAGTTACACTGTGCGCACCATCAAATGTCCTTCTTGTACAGCTTTTGACCCAGAAGTATCTTCATTAATAACCCTGCTCTGAGTTGCTGTGATATTACTTACTGCAGAGCAGCCAGTACAAAATGCAACAGACTAATCCTCTGAGAATCCCCCGAGCTCAGTGAGGTCTCAGAATTGGCCAATAAAACGGAAATCCTCCAGCTGGGGGCAGCGGAGGCGTGTAGGCACTGGATGTGCAAGGAGTGGATGAGTCCACTGAGGTGAGATTTGTCCTGTGTGTCTCCTGCCCCTCCAGGAGTGACACACCTTATTAAGCAGTGCTTGAACTGGGAGCAAGAGAGCATGAAGTGGCAGTGAACGTGGAAGGTACCGTGGTTATTAAGAAAGAAAAAAAGTTTTTTTCTAACGCTTGGATTCAACAAAGTACTTGAGCTTACAACTTGTCCCATTAGAGCCAAGTGCACGAAATCCCCACTGAAGTAATTAGCGTATTGATTTCAACAGGATAAGGACTCTATCCATTGCATCTACTCACTGCCTTGAAGTTACAAATCCACTTAACTACTGTGCTGAACTGGTGCCTAGCAGACTATCTGAACACTCTCGAAGGCTTTGGATGTCAGATGACTGAACAAAGTTACAAATGCTTACCAAATTCAGAGGTGGACTTTTCTCCCACTTGAAAAAGCAAAAGGTGTAGGGGGGAGGGAATAACAGACAGAAGGTAAAATTCTTATGAAGAAGGGACAGTCCTGTTGTGATCAACATAATCCCCAGGCTCAGTCTTTACGTCAGTCTTACTAAGTGTTAAGAAAACATTTATCCTTTACATGACCAAACCCTATGGGAAAATCCTACAGGCTTCCAAAACAGACCACTGCAAGTGATAAACACAGAATGATCTCTCCTTTTCACTGAAAAATCTTTTCAAAATGAACAGTGCAATATAAGCAAGCTAATTTCACTGAATTCCTTATGAATGTTTATTTTCCCCCCTTAGAGTTTTCTGTAAGCCACAGAGAGCATTTCAGTGATTTATACCTTAATGCTTCCATTTTCAGGCCAAATTCTAACAATCTTCCAAATGATGAAAACCAGATGATACACAGGGATGTCAACAATTCAAGTTTTAGCACAAAACTGTGCTAGCCTTTTTTCTTATGAACAAATGAACTTGCATGTTTACAAAGACTTACAGTTTTCACTAAGAAAAGTATTCTAGTTCTTACGGCTACCTACTAAAATAAAAAACCCTAAACTTCCAAAAACGATCAAACAAACAAAAGAGCCCGGTCCCATTAGTCCCAAACATTTCGAACCAGTTAGTCAGTCACCCAAAAAAAAAAAAAAGGTGGGAGACTTGGAGGGGGAGCTATCTTTTGAGAGCTGCTGTTTGGCAAGCAAAACAGTTTTTTCCCATTTTGAGCTGCTTGTCACAACAGAGGGTCAGAATTGAAAACAAAAAGGGCTAAAGAAGAGACATCGCTGTTTTAATTCTGGTGCTGACAGGGGTTTCCTCTGCAGCCGTCACCAAGAGCAGATACCGCTCTGGTCGTAAATCTGATCACACGTTCTCTGCTGAAGGATATGAACTAGGACAATAGGCATGGAACAAAAAACAACTGGAAGTTCAAACACTTTGCAAAAGTCACATTTTGAATACCAGTTCTCTCTCCAGCAGATCTTACAATGAAAACGTGGTCCTAGATCTTTCTCTAAACTGTGGTTAAACAACCCCCTGCACAGAGAGAGCTGGATACCTCTCTTCTGGAGGTTTTCGCAGGCTGAAGCACAGACAGCGTGCTTCCACAGGTATTCCAGATGTTGAAGACTGAGGATTAAAAAGGGTGAACTGCTGTTCACCTCTTACACAGAATGGCAGGGAAGTAGTTTTAGTCCAATCATCAGAGTCTTGCCCTTGCTGATGACACGTTTCTAGACAGCCCCCAGCACTCATCACAAGCATCCTCAGGCTCTGCTCAATGTGCTCATTCAGGGAGACTCTCCTGACCAGAAGCCGCAACTCAAGCCAAATGGAAAAAATAATTATTTAACTAAACCTTTGGCATACCTCTGGCATCGTATCAGAAGTCACAGAGCCAGAGACATGAAATGGCAACTGCCAGGTAAATTGCAGTTTTACATATTGTCCCAAAGTGCTTCAATCATGGGAAAATTTGAATATTATGTTAATGAAGAGGAACACAATTTTATTTTAAGCAGAGTACCATACAACTGTAGTCCAGACATAGAACCATCCCCAACCCATATGCTGCTTCACATATTTACTGTGGGACGCCTGTAAGTGTTTAATTTAAATTATTTGGAACCTACAGTGAATGCCAAGCTTCCTGATTTTTTTTTTCATTCGCTATGAACTCCAGAGGCTACACCTCTATATTCCTAACTCTTAAAATGTTAATTCTGTCCTTCAGTGCACTCCTCCTCCATACCCACCCTCCATCCCATATTCTCATATCAAGTGAATCAGCTTAAGGGACATTCTTCCTTTCATGAACAAAAATGGCATTCTCTGAGGTCAGCTGCTTTTCTCAGAAGTACTACGGGATATAAAGTACTTCACATCAAATGCCACACCTAGATACACTACACACGGCTTTTTCTTCAGTTTTGCAGGCTGAGGCATGCACACAATTTTTATGCTAAATGTATTCTCTGCCTCTTTTCCTCCCATTCTCTCTGTCTACCTTCCTTCCTTCCTTCCTGGCCACATTGTGCAACCTCTAGGCTTAAAACAAAACAAAAAACCCACCCAAAAAGTCACCCCCTCCAACGTACATTAAGTTCATGTAAATAACACCTGATATTTCAGTGGTCACTGAACAAGCTGTTGCTTCCCTATTATCTCTGGTAAGATTTTTCCACCTACTCTCTTGCAAATCACCATCCACTACCTGTAATGAGATCACACTTCTCTAAATTTTTTATTTACTTTTTCCTCCAGTTACTTTTGAAGTCCTTGGAATCATGTGTTTTGTTTTATTTTGTTTTGTTTTTCTGAATAAAAGTGGCCTCAGAGTAAGTCATTCTGAAGATATTTCCCAAGAAACTTCAAACGCTTTGCAATGTAATGTAGCATCACTGCATCTTAGCTTTCTTTTTCTGCTTAAGCCAATACTCCAGTTTACTACTGTTAAAAACTTACCCAGGAAAACACGGACCCATCAATGAGTTTTCTTAAACTGCGGGCCAAATCCAGGTGTAAGTCCCTTCATTTGCATTGAATATTCAATTGGCCCAGCAGTGTAATTTGAAAGAATAGCTGGACTATTTCTCATCTTTTGCTCCATCATTTACCTGGGATCTGCAATTATTTCACATCAACTCACAGCTACTGGCCTGAAGTGATGTGAAAGAGCAAAGACAGCATCCAGGAGCACCCCCGATAGCACACAACTACTGACATCTCTGCCCAGGGAGCTCACCGTGGCTCAAAAGTTACCTGTGGGCCACAATGAATACAAGGCAAAATGCAGTAAAGAAGACTAACCTGGAAATTAACCCACAGAAAACCCACCAGGATAAGCATGAGGGCCAGACAATTTGGGGCCTTTCAGAAGCAAATACAAAGAGCACTGTCAGAAACACCTACACATACAAATTTGGGTTCTGCAGAGGAAACCCCTTTCCTACCAACTGCCCCCTCTGAGGAGCTCTGGGGTTTGAGGCTGGAGCTGAAGGCAATAACCAGACGTCTCCAATTCCGCTGAGCAACAGAAGGCAAAATGCTGCCGGTTGGTTAGTTACGGAGATCCTGTTGTTGTGGGCAAACCTGGAGCATCTGTTATGGAGAAAACACGCTGCAGTCCTCACAGTCCCTAGCCTGGCAGCAGGCTGCAGAAGCCGAGGCAGCACAGGGAAACTGATAAAAGGTCAGTCACAAATGATTCAATAGCTTAGAAACCAACTTCTGAGGAAGAGGGCAGTTTGAGTTTCTTGACTCAAAGGGCTAGGATGATGCTGAAGGCTGGGAAGGGTGCCTCCAGCCTTTCTTCTGGTGGGGAGTGAAAAGGTGGGCAGGAGGAACAGACAAGCATCAAGCATCCCTGCACCTTTTCCTTCATTCCACAGACACAGCTCCATTATGCTGCACAAATCCAAACACAAATTTGTAATTTGTCCGAGAAAAAAACATTTTTCGAAGGTCTACGTGTTAAGCACTAGATGCGGAGCAAACAAACAGGAGGAAATGTATATGCATCAGAGGAAATAATGACAGGCTGTAGCTGCTGAAAACTACTGGGAAGGGAAATATAGCTGGAACATTAACACTGTAACAACCTGCTCTGAAAGGGTACCATGAAAGGGGGAGGAGGAGGAGGAGGAAGGATGTGTTACTTTACCTTAGAGATGCTCATGGGATTACAAATGACTCAACCATAGACTTGGAATGCTTACAGATTATACCTGTAGTCCAACTAAAGATGGAGTTACTGGAACACCTCTTACAGGCCCTTAAATCCTAATACTAGAGTGAGCTGATAACTCTGCATCTGTTCTTCATGTGTGGAAAGAAAAACAGGCTAATCACAGATGCACACAGCCTGGAGGATGTTTGCTGAAAACCTCATCTGACTAAAGAAAAAAAATTCCCTGGTGTCCTAAAAAGATGACGATGTCTTAAAATAGAAAATTCTAAAACCCTACATGGAATATCTTGAAGTTGAATCTTATTTTAATTACCAAAGAGAGTTAATTAATCACCTAAAAGCTACAAGCAACTTAAATATCAATGATCATGATCTAGTCACACTGACTTTGTTTTATAATCAATATATACATTATTGCCTGGTGTTTATAGTTTGTTTGCACAATTGCTGGCATATGGGTCTACAAAGAGAAGAGTGAGAGGCGTGAAACAAAACAGAGAATTGCTTAGAAAAGAACCTACTGCCCACCAAAAGGCTTTTCCAGAAGTGCAAGAAGAGAGCTATGCTTGTGAAAAAAAAAAACATCCTAGAGAAGATAAAGAGCAGACACTTCAGAAAGACATGCAGATTTACAAAGAATGGAGAGAGCAGAAACATTAGTGGCAAACAAATTAAGAAGCATAGGTAATGTCTAAAGAAGCAGAGGAGCCAATACAACACTGAGGACTACTAATGGTGTTTAAAGACAGTAAAAAGGCTCTTCTGAAAGTACTCACACAGCTCAAGCCCATTGTTTGGTGCAGACAGTAGGATCAAAAATGATGACACATGAGAAGAAGATATTTAAAGAATAGCATTACGTGGAATTATCAGGACACATAGTTTGTTGGATTAAAAATGGTTCTTTAAAATATTTCAATACACAGTTGTTAACAGAAAGACATAAGCAGTTAGGTTGCTAGCAGCCATTTCCAAATTCCAGCTCTTCTTCTAATGCAATTTCATCGGTTTGTCATTTGGGGATGAGGCAATGTGAACCTTCTGCGGGAAAAGCTTGCACATAAAAAAAAAAAAAAAGATCAATATAGTGGCAAATAATGAAAAGGGAAGGTTATTCTTATGGAGCACAGATGAAGTCACAATAACATCTTTTGCAATGCAACTAAAGGCAAGTTAGTAACCCTAGCAAAGAAAAGTTTGTGGGCTTAAAGCAGTATACATGCTTTGAAGACCGTGACTTAAGGACTTAGAGCTGTAACAAATTGCTAAATTCATTTATGTCTTCTGTGATCATCACAGACAGCTGCTTCAAAATAGGTACTCAAAGAGAGGTACAGGAAAAAAAAATCCTAGCAAGGCTTCTGTCAAAACCCTATGCTCATCCCTGCTAGCCACACTGCAAGAAGGACGTGAAAATACTAGAGGGAGCTCAAAGGAAGGCCAAAGCATTGACCCCTGGGCAGGGCAAAGCAAAACAAAGCAAATCTTACATGTGAGGCTGACAGAGTTCACCCAGCTCAGCGATAACGTTAAGAGCTGTCATGATGGCTATTTAGAGCCACATTTCAAACTCATAGATAAGTTAAGAGCTGACAGTAGGAATTTCAACCTTTGTTTCCCAGCAAAATTTCCCAGTGATGTTAGTAAATGAACTATGGAACAGTTTACCATGACAGACAGTCAACTCATTAATGTCTGAAGTTCTCAAAACAAGATTATACATGTTTAAACACGGCAAGCACCAAACAGCTTTTAGGGAAAAAAAAAAAAAAAATCTATGGCTCAATCACACAAAATCTCAGGTCAGAAGAGTATAATGACTCCTGACTGGTCTTTGAGTCTATGAATTGGAGTACTTAACCATAAAAAATTAGAAGAATCAAAAGTCTCCTTCAAGACATGTGGCAAACAGCACCTGTAAGAGCCCCTTCAGTATTCAAAACCATCCAGATACACACAAACCCTTCTAATGTGTCAGAGCCACTCGCACTCAGCTCTAATTCAATAGCTGTTTACATTTGTTAAATAAACATACAAAAGACTAGGTGTCAACCTGGTGCTGAAAGCATGGTTTGAACATTTCAGCAGTCACTCTAAAGAATCCCCTGGTCGATCCTTTCCAAAGCAGAGCTCTGACATTACGCTAGACAAATGCCAGTGATGTTCACATGGGAGTGGGACATAAACCCACTTGCTTTGTTGCTCTATGGGAAATCTCCTTTTTACAATGTCATATCCTATGTTATTGTGTCCATCATTCCTAAGCACATGAGAGCTGGAATAAGGTATTCAAAAAATGCACTTCCTTCCATGCATATAAATAGGAAAGCAATTTTGGAATGAGAAAAGAAAAAAAAATATGAAAGCAGACATTCCCTAGGTGAGCGGGGGAAAAAAAAAAATCACTTGTCATTCTCCAACAGTAATCAGTCTTACGTACATGCTTTTTTATTTCCAGAAGAATAAAGGATTCTGGTGCTCTATCATAATTTTATTTACTTTAGCCCAGGAAGTGTCTGATCTGCTTTAAAAACTGTAGATCAATTCTGTATTAAAATACCATCACTCTGCCTGCTCCGTCAATGTGCTATAAAATATGCTGAAGGGAACACTGGCATGTTCCCCAGGTGCCACAGCTAAAACAAAACCTGCAACAGAGAAGCCTTTTTAGAAAAAGCAAGCACCACCTTCCTACTCACTCCTCCCCAAGCACCAAACAGTCTGTATGACGCACCTCTTCTTCCTTTTCTGGTTTTAGTCAAGAACACAAACCAAAAACATGTCACAGGCTGCAATGCTAAAGGTTAAGGATTACTGCTGGGGTTGATGAAACAGAAGGTAAGATGCCCTGTCTTGAAAAACAACATTTTACGTTTTGTTTAGGTTTGTCCTTGCACACGAATACAATACTTACGGGTTGTCACTTAAATTAAGCCCAGAGACTGGAGTCAGGTCCACTAGCATGAAGTCTTCTCTTCTTCCTCACCGACACAGAGCTAACAGCTGCACTGGAGCCTATGTTTTTAATCAACAGCTTACTCTATTTTTCGCTAGATAGGAAACATTCATATCCACCTCATTTCACCTGCTGTGGTTTTTTTTAAGCACTATGAAACATGCTATTCATCCTGCAGTGTTAAAGGGTCAGATTACCCTCATCTAGAATCTATTCAATAAATTCCACCAAAAGCCAAAACACCATTTGACAAAAACAAACAAGTCAATAAAAAGGGAAAAGTACTCAAGGCAAAAAGAATCTCAAATCCAAGTCATTTGAATAGTGGTTTGACTCAGGTATTGTAACAAAGCATTTCAATAAAACCCACAAGATTTCTATTCACAGTCCTCATCTGAACAGCTTGAAACAAAGTTCTCACCACCTCTAAAGCTCAAATCCACAAATTATATGACTGTACACAAGTTAAGGACATAATCCTCAATTTTAGCAAGCTTTCTGGTATGCTTCAAAAGTATACCCAACATAAGACTTTAGAGGAATACTGATGTAAAAAACCAAACCAAACCAAACCCAAAAAAACCCAAACCCTGCCACCATTTATTGCCAAAACACAGTCTCCTGTAACCCAATTTTACATCAAGTCCATGAACACAGCACATCAGTTTTTTTCTAAAGCACAAATATACTCACGAAAGGACATTCCCAATGTAGGCATAATACGAACAGCAGTAGGGAGTAGTCCCATCACAGCAGTAAGCTTTGCAGTCATTATCACACTGAGCCAGACAATCTTCTGCTAAATAAAAATAACATTCATGCGGTCAAACAGCAGCAACAACAATCTGCTGTACAGCACAGCTTTAAAGAAAATGCAATCTAACAGTTTTATATAATCACAGGACTTCACTCGAGGCGTGACCTGACCCTGTAATCCAAATGGCAGCCCCTTCCCACTC
>NW_010128013.1:0-1353 GCF_000699245.1 Pterocles gutturalis | reverse complement strand
GAGCTAGGTGCTATGCGTATGGGCATTTTGTAGCTGGTCGCATCAGTTCCTTCTCATATTTAATCATTTAAAATAAAAAGGAGCATTTTGAAACGTCAAGACACCATGGACCACCTTTTTCCATTCCAGCAAAGAGTCCAGAGGGAAACCTAAGGGCAGGCTGCCTGTCTCGCTGAGCTGCAGGAGAGGAGAAGAAAGATGTCTGGGAACTGGCTACCTCTCCTAGTCCCTGCCTGGCCTCAGCCCTGGGTGTCAGTTAGAGCTGCCTGGGGCTCCCTCATCTGCTGCCAGCTGGCAGCAGCTCCCCTTGCTTCGCTGCAGCTCCAGGGCCACAGCCAGCGTGGCACGGTGGTCCCCAGCACTGGGGTCAGCAGTGCATTCTCTGCCCCGCTGCCAAAGACTGTCCTGCCCGGTCAGGGCCACAAACATTTCCAACGGCAATGCTCTGCCAGGCTAAGGAACAACGCAAAT
Organism: Pterocles gutturalis; assembly: GCF_000699245.1. Taxonomy (NCBI): domain Eukaryota; kingdom Metazoa; phylum Chordata; class Aves; order Pterocliformes; family Pteroclidae; genus Pterocles; species Pterocles gutturalis. Next base: position 882 of record NW_010128013.1, on the reverse strand, counting down.
TGTGAAACAAAAGTAAGAGAGCTCTTTAAGAAACACGGAAGAAAATGCATCATTTTACTGCCATAAGAAGCTATTTTACAGCTTCAACCTCTTGTCTCTGGGTACTGCCAAAGCACTGTAAAAGCATTCCCACGACTCCCACTCTTCCCAAATATCATCCTTGTCTCTCCTTCCTTGCTGCCAGGACCTCAGCTGCAGCCTGGATGAACCAGAACTGACTCCCTGCCCCACACACCATCACCCCTGGTCACCCTGCTCACCTAAACGCACACTGCCACAGTGGAGACCTGAAAGCAAAGATGACAAATTACGTTTCTGCATTCCCAATAACACTGTGGCTCCCGCTCCCCAGGCAGCAGATTGCGCTGAGGGTTTCCTGCTCTCCCATTCCCATTACTGCCTCTCATCTGTGCTGGCACAACTTCTGTCGCACCAGGATCCGGGCAACCCTGCCTCACCTCAGCTGCTGCCACGCTCCTGTTCCCGCCCCACCACTGGCTGCAAGTCTCCACCTTGCACCTATGCTCCTGTGCACATTAACTGTATACCGAACGGGTCATGCTGTGGATCCATCCCAAAACCTTCATCTTGCTCATCAGCAGGTCAAGCTCTCTGAACTCACTCGCGTTTGGTCTCTCCTTGAGAACACGCACCAAGCAAGGGTGAGGGCTGGAGAGGGCTGTGCAACGCAGCACACGAGTCAGCTCATGACGCTGCGCCCTACACCTGCACAATTACCCCTGTATTAAAGGAACGCACAATGCACAAAAATGCGGAACAACTGATCCATCAGGATGAAGACCAGCCCCCCAACAAGTGAATCGGGGCAGCCGGAGGGACAGTGATCTCCAGAAGGAGAGGGGAGGCCTGTGACAGGCACGG
>NW_010128012.1:0-3170 GCF_000699245.1 Pterocles gutturalis | reverse complement strand
CAGCACGGCACTGCTGGCACAGCATGGCTCTGATAAGATCAGCCTGGCACAGCTCTGCACGGCACAGCTCCGCACCCCTGCTGCCATGGTGCCCCCCGTGTGGGGCAGAATGATGCCCCCGTGTCCCCACAGAGGCAGCCCTGTGTCCCTACTGGCCCCAGAGACAGCCCGTGTGCAAACTGGGGCAGCACTGGGGTTGCTGGTGGGACAGCAGTGTCACCCAGACCTGAAGGCCAGCGCAGGTTGCAGATGCACACTTTATTTTGGACGTCTTGCCATCACCAGCATTTATTTACCAGCAGCAGCGGGTGGCTCTCGCAGTGTTTTCTGTTCTTGGGGCAGTGACCAGAGGGATCGCTTCACACCGTCAGTGAATCCACGGCCACCAGGGACGTGTCCAGGGCGGATCTTAAATCCCACAATTCCCTTATGTACCTACAATGCTCCTTTCTTTCAGGGGTTTTCTACTCTCTTTAGTTTGCAGAGTCTTAAAAATCTGCCAGTGCCAGGGCAGACCGCTGCATAGCTAATTAAGGTTCCCAACAATTAACTTCCCATTTCTAGTTACCTTTTCCAGACATCTCTGAATTAGAATCACAAACCCCCGGGGCTCCGCAGCTGGGGGGGGCTGGAAACCACCATCCCACTGGGATCTTTCCACGAGGAGCCGAGGCACATGGACAAATCCTGGAGCTTTACCTCGTTGCATCCAGCCTGGAGCAACGGCCCGCGTGCGGCGGTTGCAGGGTCCCAGGGGTTGGGGAGCTGGTGGGACAACGGGGGCTTGGGGAGGGACTGAGATCCTCTGGCCTGGAGAAAAGCAACGTGGCAGCGCTGGGAGAGGAGGCGAGGAGCCGGACAGATGCTCCACCTGCGACAGGAGGAGCCGTGTGTCACTGCACATGCTGAGCCTGTCCCCCAGGTCAGGCACTGAAAAGTGACGAAATGAGCATTCAGTGTGCTGAGTGATGTCATCGCTGCGTGGAGTGATGTCATCGCTGCACTGCTGACATCGAGGCTGGTCTGACAAACACCCCATTGAGATCCTGGGTCCCTCTAAGGGCCGTGGGGAGGCACCGGCGTGTGCATGGCGCTGGGTGTTCGACGTTCCCCCATTTTCCTGTGTGCACCCCTGGCTGCGGGCGGATCGTTCACCGATATCGGGCTGCGTGGCCATCGCTTGGGCTGGGGAGGGGGGAAGCAGCTTTCTGGGGCTTGGTGCCCGCAGCATGGACCCCCCCCACCCTCCAGTTGGGTTCCAGTCCCTCCCGCCTGCCCAGAGCGGGAGAGAGACAGACACCTCTAATTAATCATATTAGCTCCTGACAGATGCTCTATGTCCCAACAATGTTTCTATTATTAAGTCCATGCAGCCACCCCTCGCCGAGCCCGGCTGCTCCGGGTTCTGGGAAAAAAGGCTTTGCGGGATTTCCCTGGTGAGCGCCGGCATCGCCCTGGCGCAGCCTGATGTCAAATCGCACTTCTCCAACCGCTATCAATCACACCGGTGGCTGGAACTGTCAATTTTCCCTCTTTGTGAGGATTTCTTCTTCTTTTCTTCGCCCCCTCCCAAAGCTGACCACGGAACGGATTCAATTCGGAGAGCGGGAATGTAAGCGGAGAGGCGCTGCCTGTCAAAGGAGCCATTCAAGTCAGGAGGAAATAGGGGAAAAAAAAAAAATCTTTCCTCAAAGTCACTGGAGTTGTACGCTAACAGCAACACGGCCTGAACAAAATAACCTGAAATGCAGTGGGACAAGCGCGCACGGGCCGCGGCGATGCGGCAGCACTCCCAGCACTGGCTGCCCGGTGATGCTGCAGTGAGGGCAGGCGCAGGGAGTGGTGCCGCCAGGGCTGGTTCATCGCTTCCCCCAAAGCTCAGGTCATTTCAAAGGCCTCTGCTTATGTTCTTCATTCTAAAATCTGTGTGGGTCCTATTTTTATAAAGGGGAGAGAAAAATGTTCTTCATCTGCCGACAGCATCCCTGGTCCCCGGAGGAGACGGGCACCATCTCGCACCCAACCGGGCAGGAGGGGACGTTGCCCAGCAGGACAGGGCAGAGGGGCAATGCCCACGCCGGGGGTCTCAGCTGGGAACCAGGGGCTGGCTCTGGCCATGGCTGCAGGATGGGGCTCCAAGACACGTCTTAAAAGCCGAGCTTTTATTTGTGCATCGGTGTGTGCCGTACACCTGCTATTTCACAGGTAAATCATCTGCTGGCCGCCCTGGGAAGGAGCAGAACCCTCCAGCTGCCAACGCGCCGAGTCAGCGCTTTCCCCGCTCCCACCTCCCCGGTCCCACCTCTCCCCGGCGCCGTGCGAGCTCTGGCCTCGCTTTTAGCTGCAGAACAAGTGCATAAAAATGATCTTATTTATTACAGGAGACATGTTTTAAAACAACTGACAAAATTGCAAGATGTAAAACGACAAGCAAGCGCTTTTTCTTTTTTAAACCCATATAGACTCCTGGCAATGATAAAAATAGTGTTTTCTTTTTTAAAGTTGGAATTAATCTTTCTTTCCAAAGCAATCATGTAGCAGGAAAAGCAGGAAGACACTTAGATATTAACTGATACTCGCTGCGTGATGGTTACTCATGAATAGCCGGGCAGCCCTCTGCAGAGCGATTAACATTAAAGAACGGGTGAAAATTAAAGCAAAAAAAAAAAAAAAAAAAGGTGAAGGGTTTTTGTGTTTTTTTTTCCCCTCCCCTATTCCCTTGATGTGTGACTAACAGCTGTTTTTCTGTGTGACAAATCAGTGGGGTCTTCCTGTTGTTGATGTAATGAAGCTGTTTCCTGGTGTGAAATTCTCCGGGATGAATCGCAGGAGGGGGAGGAGAACATCCCCCACTTATCAAAGCTCCTCGGAGGGGGGGGGGAGCTCTGCGCTCCCCGGCAGGGACCAGGGGACGGGCAGCGGATCAAACCTGGCAGCGGGGCCGATGGTGGGTCACAGCCACTTTCCTTAAGGCTTTTATTTTTTTTTTTTCCTGTTTAAGTTTTCTGCCACAGCAGGGTAATGGTCTGCACAGCGATGGGTTGTTCGTATGGACGGTTCGGGGTATTTCCCCCCCATGAGCCAATTTTACCCACCGTCACGGCAGCAGAGAGCCGTAGGAAGCAGTCCACCTTACCTGCTTCAGTTTTCCCATCTCTGAACTGGGTGGG
>NW_010128011.1:37404-37639 GCF_000699245.1 Pterocles gutturalis | reverse complement strand
GAGAGCAGTCTGGTGTTGGGCTGGGCGGGAGCGGTTCGGCCCAGAGCTGGCCGCTGCTGCGGGTCTCGGGGCTCCTTTTGTCCGGGAGCTGGTGCCGCCGGGAGCTGGGCAGCCCCGGCCAGCAGTGATCCTCCCCCCAGGCCTCTCTGCGGTGGTGAGCGGTTCCCAGGTTGTCTTGCCGGACTCGGTACAAGGGGCTGGCTCTCTGAGATCGGTGGCTCCTCCGACCTGAGGA
>NW_010128011.1:0-37373 GCF_000699245.1 Pterocles gutturalis | reverse complement strand
ACAGTCTGAAGGGGCTTTTTTTTTTTACAAATAATCTTAGCCTCTGGGTAGAGGACAGAATTTATGCCCCTGTTGTGCTCCTGTGGAGGAAAAGGCAGGAGTAACGTCGCTTTTAAGTGTCCCGAGAGTCCATACAAATGTGCTTCCTCCAAAGCAGCTGCCACGTGTGCTGCCTTCTGCTCGGCCAGAAGAACGAGAGGCTGGGTACGGGGCTGTTGTGGGAGGCAGTGGAGGCAGCAGGGGTGAGGGAGCAAACCCCCAGGGAGCTGGCTGCCTTAGTATTACTGCCTGTGGGGAAACATCTCATTACTTGACGTAGTTTCTCTTGTTTCTGGAGCACTTGGGTGCTCCCAGATTATTGTTCTTCTAAGAAAATACATTTTTTATACTTTGTGCTCTGTATGTGATAGTCTAAAAGAACTCAGTGCGGGGATGGGGAGCACTTGGTTCACAAGCAGTTTCTGAACTGGAAGGATGTGTCATGGTCAGAGTTGTTTCTGTTCTCTCAGGGTGACTTGGCTTTCCCCTGAAGCACCTTCTCTTGCTCGTTGAGGCAGAGGAGTTATTTACTGAGTATGCCTTATTTATTTTCATTTTTCTTCTTTCCTATTCATTCTCTTTGCACCTTCTATATCAACTGTAGTGCACAAGAAGGCAGTTGAGAGGAAAAGGTGCAAAGGGACAGCAAGTCAAGCAGTAAGGAACCTGCCTGGCCAGAAATCACTGCCTGGGGGGTAGCAAAGAGACTTGGAAGAACTGGACATAATAAAGGGAAGAGCAAGGGTACTTGTTTGTTAACTGAAAGCCTCTGAAAATCCTGTTAGGATGTCAGGGGAAAGGGAAACTGGGGGATCCTTCAAGGCTTTTGAAAGAGAATAGAAGTGGCCTCATGAGTTGGTTGTGTAGGGCTAGTCTTGTATGGCACGAAGGTGCTCTGGTCAAGGTCGTCTTTAGTTCTAGTCTCTGTTATACCCTGGGTTTCACTTACCTATTTAATATCCATCTGGGACCAGCGTAGGTCTCTGTTATACCCTGGGTTTCACTTACCGATTTAATATCCATCTGGGACCAGCGTAACTGCTTTCCAAGGGTATTGCCATGAGGAAGGTTTTGCAGTACTGGGTGCACGTAGGTATGAGCAGTGTTATGTTATTCTGGGTGCTGTCCAGGCAGGCGACAAGGAGCGCTTCCCTGCTCTGAAGAGTTTACAACTGTCACCACACTTTTTTTAGTTCTGCTGGGTTTGGTGACTGTGGAAACACTGTCCACCGCTGAAGTCTTTCTTGACCCAGTGTTCTCCCAGTTTTGGCAAACATCCTCCCTTCCTTCAGAAGCTGTTGGCCATTTTTGCCCTCAGCAAGGGCAAGCAGCATGATCAAACCACAGAGACGTCCTAGCCGGGGCACGCAGACGAGCTGGCAATGCCGGTGGGCTCTGGGGGAGGGTCCCCACTGGGGTTGTGGGCAGGATCCTTCAGTCTGTGCTGGAATCTCTGCTGATAGCAAGATGTAATGTGGGGCTTGCCCTGCCCCTGTGGCATGTATCAGGGAAGTCACTGTTCAGTACAAAGCAGGGTCCCTGATGGGGGAGTGGGAGCGGGAAGAGTTCAGTATCTCGGCTCTAACTGCTCCTGCTTTCCTGCTCTTTAAGAAGGTGATGAATACCACTGCGCTTCTTTCCCTTTGAAGGCCTGGATCAGTCTAGGTTAACCAGTCTAGGTTAACGTTTTGGTTTTGTTCATATCCCTACTAAACACTGAGCCTCTTCCCTTCTTTTATGCCTTCAGGACTGTGTGCAGGCAGCACCTGGGCTTGTCTGGCTCCCACTAAGACAGTGAATCCTGACCTTCAGTGTACTATTGTGCCCATCAGCCTCTGAGGAGTGTTTCCTCCTTCCCTTTCCCATGGAGTGAACGTCACTGTCCTGCTGTCCATCAAAGAGCAGAGACACGTGAGCTGTTCTGTTGCTGCAACTAGAGCAAAGACTGTGTCGTCTTTCTCTGGCAGCCTGCCTGCTTTTTCTGTGGGGAATATTTTCCTGCTTTTGGTTGCAAAGGATAAATTGCAGTCGGTGGAAGCTGCTGCAATGGGACAATCACCCACCACGTGCTACAGGAACAGGGGCCACATCTCAGTCTCATGGCAGCAAGCGCAGCACACGCGTGTCAGGTAGTTACAGGGTCCCACATTCCCTGGCCTGAAGTTGCCTCGTGCTGTGTGAGCCCCGCTGCTGTGTTCTTCGTGCAGCATGGGTGGACTGAGGTGGGCGCCCAAAGGGTCTCTGCACCACGACACTCTGTCGCCATGCAGGCTTTGTGTGGCCGTAGCATAGCTGCTGATTTTAATGGCTTTGTTCACAAGCAGGCAAGTTTTAAATATTCTGGCAAATGAATAATAGTTGCAGTTATGTCTGGAGGCAGAAGCACTCGTCCTGATACGTTAAAGCCTGTTTGGCTTTACTTTCAAAGGACGTGTCTCTGGCCCACAGTTATGTTTAGGTTTGTTACGTGTGCCCGTAATGGTGGAGCTTCTGGACCTGGGAGCAGCCATTTTGCAAGAGCTCAGCAGCCGTTGTTACCTGGCAACAGTATACGAAAGTTCAGTGAAAATTTCCAGGGAGGATTTTACTGAGACAGGAGGCTTTGACGTATTGACGTGTAAGTGCAGATGGACCGGCCTTGCTCTCTGATGGGGATCAGCAGCTATTTACCATGCTAGAGAAATAGAGAGGAGAGTCTCCTCTACCCCGTTACATCTGTCCCCTTCTAAACGCCTTCAGGAGGCCTGGGGGCCACCAGGCAACTTGTGCTGGGCCAAGTAGAGGCAGTCAGGGCGTGTGCGCTCTTCAAAGCAGAGCTGAAATGCTGGATGAATGGTTGCTTTACGCAAAACTGGAGTGCTGTAGACTTCAGCGTGAGTTGTCAACCAAGGGGCAAATCTGGGAATCCCATAGTACAGCTGCAGGGTTTCACAGCGAAGTTACTCCGACACCTGGACTCTGAGGTCAGGTCTGGCAGTCAGAGGTGAGTTTTGGGATGTAACAAAGGTATTTCCAGCCGGCCCCAACCATTGCAGCAAGCCGATGTGTTGCTGGACTTCAGAGATCTCCCTGCAGAGGAGGGTTAGAAATGACCCTTCAAGAGCCCTTTGGTCTGGCACTTGATTCAGTAAATCTGAATTACCAGTTTATTTCTGATCCAAGACTGTTTGCTTCTTGAACCTGGTAAATTCCTTGTACGTGTTCTTTGGAGTTTTTCTGATCTGCTGGGATTGTTTGTGTGAGAAAAGAGCTCTGACTTCACTCCTTTGTGTGGAGGTAAATGTCTTACATGGAAGGTCTCTTACACATCCTTTTTGGAGAAGAATACGTTCCCCAATCAATTGAGCATATTCTACCTGATAGGCCAGTCGAACCTGACAAAAACCATCTGGAGGCAGTGTATTCACGCAGTGCTATTTCTTTTAAATGGATATTGTGCACATTTGGTTGTGCTTTTTCCTAGGTTCAGTGAATGAGAACCAGAGGCCGTCCAATTCCTATAACGGAGACCTGAATGGACTGCTGGTGCCTGATCCCATCACGGCCGCGGATGGACCTGCTTTGGCTAAGCCAGTGCATCGCAGCATTTCTCTGGGAGCCCTGCAGGAGAAGCAAGTCATGTAAGTTTTGTTGAAGAAAGGGTGAGGGTGAATAGAAAACAGTTACAAGTGAGTGCTGGTGAGCCTGGACAAGTGTGCAGGGTATCTGACAGGAGTTTTACTCTGGGTTCACGTGGCGGTTGTGAGTCCATGCTGTTGGTCAGAGCTTTTGTAGCTTTTGTGATCGTTGATGCTCAGGCACTGAGGAATATCGGCAGAGCTGTTTAGAGAGAAGGGCAGCAGGACTGCTTGCATGTTGGATGTTGCAAGTCAGGATGGAGGTGAATTAGCAGGGCTCTGGGTGAAACTTTGCATTCTCATGTAGACCTACAGCTGGACTCTTTCAGGGACCCAAGTTACCTGAGAGGTAATTTATACCAGTTTGCGGTACTGTAGACCTTGTGCTTGTCTAAGTATTTCTCTCCGCACAACTTAAAACAGGACAAATGACCCTGAGATAGATTTCTACCCAGCTCTCTGCTGAGTTGTGCCTATACATCAGTGTGTCTGTGCTTTTACTGCTTATATGCACAAGAACATATGCATATGGAATACTTTGGGTTTGTTGTGGGAGTGACCATACAAATCCACGACTGCAAATCCACAGCAGCCTAATTAGTGTAATGCTTGGCTTCATGTGCTGACTCTTAACCTCAGAGCTCCTGTAAATAGCTTTTGTTTGGGTTCTCTGGTCATAGTTTTGAGAGAGGATGCCGTGAGAACCACGAGCAGTGTGCAGTGTTGTTGATGAGGTTCAGCTGCTCGGCTCTGCGCCTTCCAGTGTTGGGTAGTAGTCAAGGCTGCTTTAACCAAATGTAGGTCTGTGCTCAAGTCAAACAGACTGGAGGATTTTCAGCTGAACAAAGCAGGTACTTGGCTCTTCCAGATCTGTGGCACACGGGGAGACTCTTAACTGAAAGTAGTTTCTGTCTTCACTTGTTCTTTTCAAACCTAGACGCACAGGTACTCCTTCCACATTGCTGTTAAAATGATGAATATCAGATATCTGATGTCACTTCTCTTCCTGGGGAGTCCTGTCTGATTTTTTTTTTCCTTTTGTTTTTCTTAAAAGCTGCCTTTCTGGTGATGACAGCTCCACTTGCATAGTGATGTCAGCAAAAGATGTGGAGATAGTGGCCAGCAGTGATTCCAGCATCACCAGTAAGGCCAGAGGGAGTAACAAGGTAAGGAGCAAGAGAAGGCATGGTTGTGTCTCTTAGTCACATCAGCTCATGCTTGAATATTTTAAACAGAAATTACTGTCTTCTTTCCTGTGTTATAGGAGCTTGTAATTAGGTAGAAGTTTGACAAAGAGCTTAATAAGGGTGGAAAAGTTGGAACGGTATCTTGTAGCTGATTGTTACTGCTATTCCAGAGTTTGGCCAAGTTATCCTCTAATTTTGAGGATTAAGTCTGTGATCTAAGCTGTAGGTTCCCAAGAATGTGCCCTTCCTTCACAAACAAGCTTTTCCTGCTGTTTTTTTTTTCACTGTGAGGGAGGGTTGCTCTTGATAGTTTGCTAGCCTCAGTCCTGCTGAGGGCTCCACCCAGCAGAGCAGAGCTGCAGAAGAACCAAGGTGCTGAGATTAGGACCAGCACTGCAGCAGAGTACTGAGACATGCTCGGAACAGAGGCTGATAATTAGGAGAGAGAGCCCTGGTCTTGATCCCATTGGCACTTTTCCATATTGTATCATTTTGTTCCTTGATGTGCAACGAATTAAGGGACCTCAGAGATTGTAAATTAATATTGTACTATGTTGTTATTGTTTTTCATAGGTAAAACTGAAAGATAAAAATGAAAGGGAGGATCACTGCTCTAATTTCCGTAGCATTTCTTAATTCTTTATTCACAGACACAATGCTTATAAGACCAGGACTCTCAGTTTCTTGGAGAGCAATATTGAAACAAAAAAGCAGGTACCCATGTGGCAGATGTGTTTCTATATTTCAAAAAAGTTTCCAAGAACTGGGAATCCAGACACAGTGCTAATAAAGAGGTAAAGGCTGCTTTGCTGTAGTTGCAGGGTCAAGCGTTCTGCAGTGCAACAAGTTGGATGATGTTGGATGAGGCTTTGAGCAACCTGGGCTAGCGGAAGGTGATCCTGCCCATGGCAGAGTTGGAACTGGAGGATCTTTAAGCTCCCTTCCAACCCAAACCCTTCCGTGATTCTAGATTCAGTGAGTTGCCTTCCTTCCTCCAAAGGAAGGAAATACTCATCAGTCTCCATAACTTTGAATGTTCAGGGCTCTGCTACGTGGTAATCAACGTGCAGTTCTTACCAACTGCTGCTTCTAACAGTGTCCTGTTCAGCATTGCAGATCTTCCCTGGAGGAAACCGTGTATTTGGGAAGTTTGGAAAGTACAGGAAGCAGACACTTGTCATATTTTGTTTTCTTTCTCTTGAGCAGGTGAAAATACAGCCTGTCGCTAGGTATGACTGGGAGCAGAAATACTATTATGGCAATCTGATAGCTGTTTCGAACTCTTACCTGGCTTATGCCATTAGAGGTGAGATACCTTCTTCTCTTGAATGTGATTTGTGTTTTTTTGCTCTGTGTGTCTCTAAAAGAGGCAAGGTTTGCATCCGAAGAAGGTAACTGGCAATAATCGAACGCATGTTGCAATGCCCAGGTCAGGGTGCTGTTGTGGTGAGTGTAAGTGAAGGTGGAGCTACAGGGGAGAAGAGTTGGTTGTGTAGGAGAGTTTCCACTGAGAAATAAAGCTTTGAAGATAGAAATGAAAGAAGGAGAAGGACTCGGTGGGGATGGAGGAAAAGTTGAAGGACTACATTGGCTTCACTGGACACTGAATTGATGTTCAGATTACTCTCTAATTTCTGCAAGTGAACAAGTTGCTCTGCAGCTAAGCACAGAAACAGCCCCGTGGTAATTTGAGCAGGTAAATATTTGCGATGGATTTACTTGCATAAATTTAGAGTTGAGTTTAAGGCTAAATTTAGAGGAGCCAAAGAGCAGTGCAGATGCAGTGTATTTTGCAGTAGGAAGAGTGAGGAAAAGCAGAACAACGCAGGGAAAGATTGTTTCACAACGTACGTGAAACAAATGAACACTTGGTCCCCTGCAGTGTCTCTCTCTGCTCTCATATGACCACACAATGGTGTTTGGACCTCCATCAGCTCTTCCCTTTCTACTTAGTTCTAGCACCCATCAGTTTGTCTGGCCTTTTTTGAAATCTGCTACTCTGCTTCTGTGGTTCTTTTGTAGCTGAGGTTATTTTAGAGCAACTTTAGGGTGTCTCACCCTTTTTCAAGTATTCGACCTCGGGTGCAGTAGCACTGGACAGCTGAGTGTTCTGCTAGGGCTGGCTTGGGCATCAAGAAGTGGAAACAATACAGTGTCCATAAGACTGCCTGTGCTATAGTCATGTTTGCCTGAAATGGGGAAGTTGGAAACTTTGCTGGGTATGTGCATACTCTACGGCATGTTCTTGTCAGTCACACAAGCCAAAAAGCAGTGCTCTTTGCCAGGTCACTGTTTATGCTTTTTCAGTACCCCTTACAGAAGATGTATTTGAGCTACCTGCCTCTCAGTGACTGCTTTGCTCCAGTTACTGAAAATAAAATTACAATTAAAATTCACTGTCACTGGAAGTCAGTCTTGGAGGTTTGGTACCTTTGTCCTGAGCGCGGGATAAAGATTTAGGCATTACATTTAGTGAAGGCGTCTTTCATGAGAGTGATCCTGGGAATCAGGAGAAGTGAACTTCTGTTGACTTTTTAAGTGGAGCAACTTAGAATTTGGGGTGCTCAAGAAATTGTAGAAGATACGGGGAACCAAGCTACCCCTTATGAGGCAGGCAGCGTACTTCTTGATGCTGCCATTCCAGTCATCCGGACCAAAGCTGAAAAGTGCAGTGACTGTTTCCCCCCCACCCTGGCTCTTGAAAGGGCTTGTTAACCTGGTGTCTATTGATGTGGGGTTTCAGTGTGCTGCCAGTGACAGCTGATGGCAGGATGGGTGCTGGAAATGCTGATGGCTGGAAACAAAGGCAGTCCTGTGGGGAAACCACACAGATAAATGGTGACTTCTCCCTCTGTCTTTTCTGCAGCTGCCAGTAACGGCTCCGCTATGGTGCGGGTGTTGAGCGTCAGCACTGCTGAGCGGACTTTGCTGAAAGGATTCACAGGCGGCGTGGCAGATCTGGCTTTTGCTCATCTCAACTCCAACCAGCTGGCGTGCCTGGATGAGGCTGGCAACCTTTTTGTCTGGCGCCTGGCTATGGATAAAGAAAAAATCCAGTATCTTGTCAAAATGCACCTCATAACAGTCTTTGTGTGATGGTTTGATATGAATGCAGCCTCAAAATTGCAACTTGTTTCGTAGCCTTTTCAGAATAGCAGCTCGCAAGGGGAAGGTCAATAGTTCTGCCCCTTCCAGAGTATCAAAACAATCTACCTGTGCCTGTATTCAGGACAATCATTATGTGAAATTGCACGTAACTTGAAATTCTAAGAATGACACCTCAGTGCTCCTTCTGGTCCAGGGAAAAGAAATCAGTGAGAAGTGTCAGTCTGGGCTGGCCTTGGGCATGGACAGTGTCACCTTGACCATGTCACAGAGCTTTTTACTCACATTTGTCTGGTTCTAGCTCTTATCCTCAGTTATTTTTCTGGGGAAGAGGATGTAATGCTTCCTTCCTGCTCACTATCTTCCTTACAAACCTGTCATCCCTCTTCTTTTGGTGGTCCTGAAATCTGTTTTCAGTGTTTGATTCGTTGCCCTAAATCTTTTCCTTAATTGTTAGGAGTGCTCAGTGCTTTTGGGAAGCACATCAGTCTGTGGGATGTATTGTCTTAGGTTGTGGCTTCTTAATTTTACTCGTATACCATAATTTCAAAAACAACTGGAGCAAAGGTGGTTGGAGTTGTTAAAGATCTGGTTTGTTTGGGTGGACCAGAGCAGTCAGCCTGGGGCGGTGCAGGAGCTCTTCTGTCTTTCTGTGGCCGTGTTGTTGCAGTGCTAGCTGAAATAATTGAATCTGTCTGCCAGCAGTGATGTGGATTGCATGTTCAGATGTGGCTTTGTGCTTCTGTTGTGCTTATCCTGACCCTGCTGCAGCCTGCAAGAGAAAATTAGGAGAATCTATCAACTTTTGTAAGCTTGACCTCTTCTGCCAGTGAAGAAATGCGAGCTTGCCACCTTTCTCAGCAGGATCCTTTTATCTGATTTATTTTTGAGTCTCAATGACCCAAAAGATCTTGAGGTTTAGTAGTATTTGCCAGAGGAGCAAGCCTGAATAGGATATTGCTGAGTGTCAGTAGCACTGCCAGAATGTTTCTTAACCGTGGTGACCAGAGAAGAGATCTTGGTTCACATCAAGCGACCTGACAATACCCCGTTGAACACCTCTCGAAGAATCATCTGGTGCCCTTTCATCCCAGATGATAATGAGGAGAGCGGTGAAGAGGGAAGCCAGACGTTGGCATTGTTGCATGAAGACAGGGTAAGGAACCCTTGCTTTGGAAACATTGTCCCTTGTTACCGTTAGACAGAGAGAATCTGATGAAGAAGAGAGCCGATAGGGTTCGAGCTGTAATGGCTCCTGTCTAGTCTGTGCTGGGGATCCTCCCCTAAGAGGAGATGTGGGGATTCCTCTCTTTCAAGGAGAGGTCACGCTGATCTTTCTCTGGGCCTCAGGAGGAAGGAAAGTGGTAAGTTCTGCTCACCGTCAACTAGTGAGGCCACTAGAAACAATGTGGAGGGCCAGAGGCATCGCTCATCTGCTCAGCTGAACCAGTTCCTGGGGAAGAGGGCTTGGTGGGCAGCAGCTGCAGCTGCCAAGAGCAGTGTCCTGTGCTTGTGCATGGCTGCGGACCAGAAAAGCATCTAAAGGTCAAACTGGGTGGAAATGGGAAGGTTTATGTCATGTCCTTGCTGTTGGGCTAGTATGCAAGGATGTAAGATAGGAACAGAAAAACCTCTGCACTGGGTCAGACCAGTAGTTGTAGAAATAAACCCACATGCCCCCATGTTTGTTTGTTTGTTTTCCAGGCGGAGGTGTGGGATTTGGACATTATCCGAACAAACAACAGCTCATGGCCGGTGGAAGTGCCTAGCATCAAAGAAGGCTTCATCGTTGTGAAAGGCCACAGCACGGTATAAACCTGTTTTGTTTGCTTTGCTGCCTTCACATAGGTGATCCCTACAGATCACATAGGTTCTCTTTGAGTTATAGTGTCTCAGGAGCTGCAGTTCTTACTGTAAAAAAAAAAAAAAAAAGAGTTTCTTACCTTTCCACACCATCATCCACAGCCTTCTGGCTATGTACACACATTATTGGTAAGTAACCTTTGTTTAAAGGGCTGAGGAGAATTTGTGGTTATTTGCTTTGAAAATGGCTCTTGAAAAAACTCACCTGTGTTTCCAAGGGCCTGTTTGATAGCCAGGGCTGTATTTCAGCTATTTGGCTGTATCTCAACACTGCTTACTGCTGGATGAGAGGGGGAAAATTAAGTCCGATGTCATCTTTTTTCTATGATTTCCCCAATTGTTATAGTTATATCTATGAGTACAGTGGAACAAGACTCCAGCTGAGTGTCAGGTAGGTGATATTTTGAATATAAGAGAAACAGCTGGGAAAAGTCCAATTTCACTTCTTGAACAGGATGATGACAAAGCAGCTGCACTGCTTAAATGAAACGATTATGATTGTGAAACTATTATGATTTTGAAAAGCCAGGAGATCCCGAAACAGAATGAGTTCTGCTCATCATGTAACAGTGGGAACAGCAGTGGCACAATCCATTGCTGTCTGGAAGAGGTGATTGTTAATTATAATGACAATAAAAAAGTCCTGTCAGTTCTTCCATGAAGGGTTAAGTTGCCTGGTGACACGCCTGTCAGAAATCACTCTGACCTCCTGTACTGTTAGTCAAACTCCTGTTTGAAGAGAATACTCTTTCTTCCTATAAAATAAAGCTATAAAATGACTTTTCTGTGTCTCTTCTCCCCCTCTGTTTAGTGCCTGAGCGAGGGAGCGCTTTCTCCGGATGGAACTGTGTTGGCCACAGCAAGCCATGATGGTTTTGTCAAATTCTGGCAGATCTATATTGAGGGACAAGACGAGCCAAGGTAACTGGAGGGTTACACAATGAAGGACCTCAGAACAGAGAGCACTATTTTCTCTGGGAGAATTTCCATGTTACAGAACCACCTGTAATGGTAATTCTCAGGATATTATAAATAGGTGTAAAGTAATTTGTTGCTGAAGAGTTGTGTCACTAAATAACATACAAGATTTGGGGAACTTATGGAAAAAGCAAAGAGCTGTGTCTGGAGGCAGGAGCTCCGTGCTTGGCACAGGCCGTAGTCCAGCTCTTTTGCGCTGTCCCTGGAAATGCAGAAAGCTCCTCTGAGCTGTTTCTCTCAACGTTGACTTCTTTTATATGTTGTGCTCTTGACACCAAACCAAATAGCAACACTTTTTTTGTTGTTTTTGTTTTTTGTTTTGTTACAATCTATGACTGCATGGGCTGTGATCTCCTTATTTTATGTAAGCTTGTAAACAGCTACAGGCTGGTAATGCTTGGTGGCTGCAGACTTAATGCTGTCTTTGGACAAGGGGTAATGTGTTCAGTGCCCCCCTTTTGTCTTCCTCCCTGCACACTCAGATGGTTTCTCTGATTCTTTCCCAGGTGTCTCCACGAGTGGAAACCCCACGATGGTAGGCCTCTTTCCTGCCTGCTCTTTTGTGACAACCATAAAAAACAAGACCCAGAGTAAGTCCCCCCAGTCCTGTAATTGGAGTATCAAAGTTTAGTAATGTTTTCTAACTCTGCCTTTGGAGGGTTCCTTGTAGCTGCATTGTACTTGTAAAAATTGAGCTTTGTGGCTGAAGCAAGTCCAGTCCTCTTTGGAGTCAGTTTTCTAGTGGTGGAGAAATAAATAAGGCTCTGGAGCACAGCCTCGAGTGACCTTAATTCTAGTGTCAATTAATTAAAGCAATGAAAATTCTGAATTGATGAGTCCTTTTGGGTTTGTGGTATGGTCAGTTTTAACTGGCCTGTTATCCTGCAAATTTCTAATACAGTTGATTAAAAATAGGTTTTTTATTCTTCTTTCTTCAGTCAGTTGTGGCCTTTAAGGTTCTTGAGAGCTACAGTGGTTTTTGATCTGCCTCGGAAGCAGACGTTTTCTGGAAAGTTTGAGGCAATTGGGCAAAATCATCTATGGGCAGCTTGTGAGGAGCTTTTCTGTGAAACGTCCTTATGGGAAGAAGTAGATCTTACTGAAGAGAACTTAATTCTGTTGTGCCTGCAGGGTTCCCTTCTGGAGATTTCTCATCACAGGAGCAGATCAGAATAGAGAACTGAAGATGTGGTGCACGGTGTCTTGGACCTGTCTGCAGACTGTCCGGTAGGTGACCCCTGAAGGGTCAGATTTACTTTGAGCCAGTGGACAGAGCTCTCAAGTTCCAGATATATTTACTTTGCAAAGGTGATCCTTGATCTCTGATGGAGTCTACACTAGCCCCAGTTAGAGCCTTCTCCTTTGCCAGCCTGACCTGTTTGTTGAAAGCTCTCAGGGCTGTGACACTGTCAGATCAAGCTTTGGCAAGGCAGAGGTGGTTGATCCTTTTATACAGTCTCCTTGGTTTTAGCAAAACCTGTTGTCTTCACTTCGTCTGTAGAGCCTAGATATACTGCAGCATGACGAGAAGCATTCCAAATTGCACTCCTTGAGAGCTTGCTTCTGTAAAAATAGTAAATATTCAATAACCAGTCTAGGATCTTTTCCTCTTATTGTTTTTTCTGCTATAAATAATGAGAGGTTGCTATGTTGACAGAGCTTAAGCAGTTATACAGGGTTTGTTTGCTGAGCCATGTAAGTCCAGCAGTACAAATTCCACTTTAGTCCATCCCTTCACTCAACTTGTTAAGTTACTGGGTTTTACTTCTCTGCAGGTTGATTGACGCCTCTCTGATCCCATGCACATGTAAGGCCACTTCTGAATTGCCCTCTTAGAATGAGAGGAGTGTCATA
Source organism: Pterocles gutturalis (assembly GCF_000699245.1). Lineage (NCBI taxonomy): Eukaryota > Metazoa > Chordata > Aves > Pterocliformes > Pteroclidae > Pterocles > Pterocles gutturalis. The sequence continues at coordinate 24,730 of NW_010128011.1, read as the reverse complement.
CAGCTGAGTGCTACTTTTTCCACCTCGTACTGCAGAATGTCCAAAACCTAGAGAGGGGTTCTTTTGGTTTGGTGGATTTTTGGTTTTAAATCTGTAGCAGTGGCTCTTGTCCTCCTATGAATGTGGAACGTGTTAAGTAATGACAAACTGTCATCTTTCCTTCAAATGTTCAGAATCTACATCTAGATCCTATTCTGTGATCTCCCTGTTGGTTTCCTAGCTGAAGTCAGCGCTGATTTCTACTGTGGTGTTTTTGTTCTAGTGGGTGGTTGTACTGTAATATGGCTACAAACTCCTTTAAAATGTTTTAGGGTTTTTTAATTAGTGCAGTTTCATAGCAGTCATTCTGGTTGTGCTGATCTACCTTGCTTTGTGCACCCCTTACACCCCTTGTTTGTGCATCTAGCTTTTCTCCTGACATCTTCAGCTCCATGAGTATCCTTCCTAGCCTGAAAGTCTGCCTGGACCTCTCTGCTGAATATCTGATACTGAGTGATGTGCAGAGAAAAGTAAGTGGTTCATTTTATGGCTGGCTGTGTGGGCAACAGTGACAGAAGGAGAAGTGGCCTCTGTGTGGCTGGTTCTGCTGCTGAGGTCTAGGATTCGCAGGTTAATAGCTAAAAATGCAGAAATTGGCCTCAGCTATTTCACTATAAGATGACAGGTGGTAACAATTCAGCTGATTAATCCTGAGGAGCCTTAAGGGTTGTTTCTCAGCCTAAAGTAAAGCTCCCATTTGGAGACCCCTGTGTCTGGCGCAGTGGAATGGAGTTCCTGGTCAACACTGACTCAGACAGGAGCGTGCTTATTGTGGTTCCCTTGAGTGTTCTGTTTCAAATCTAGAAGGCCCAGGCTTTATTCCACATGTTATTCCCGTTGCTCCAAACCTAGTTCAGGTGCTGGGCTTTGTAGTCCTCAAACACTGACACATCGTCTGCTCTGAAAGCCCGGTAACCTACTGTTTCTGTTTCTTCCAGGTCTTGTATGTGATGGAGCTGATGCAGAACCAAGAGGAAGGCAAAGCTTACTTCAGCTCCATCTCCGAGTTCCTCCTTACCCACCCAGTCTTGAGCTTTGGCATCCAGGCGGTGAGCCGCTGCCGGCTGAGGCACACCGAAGTGCTCCCAGCAGAAGAGGAAAATGACAACTTGAGTGTAGGTAGGTGACGAAGAGAATTTGGCTGCTGTGAGTTCACTGTTTCTTTCCTGGCTGGTTCTGGCTTTCTCATGAGAGACTGGCTCTCTTCTTCTCTTAGTCTGTATGAAATGTACCCTGTGTGGCTAGGGTACTTCAGGGAGGTGTGGCGGAGTTGGTTACAAGGGACAGGGAGGGACAGGGAACTGCTAGAGAGAGTCCAGCGCAGAGCCACAAAGATGATGAAGGGAATGGAGCATCTCCCTTATAAGGAAAGGCTGAGGGAGCTGGGTCTCTTTAGCCTGGAAAAGAGGAGACTGAGGGGTGACCTAATCAATGTTTATAAATACGTGAAGGGTGAGTGTCACGAGGATGGAGCCAGGCTCTTCTCTGTGACATCCAGTGATAGGACAAGGGGCAATGGGTGCAGCTGGAACATAGGAGGTTCCACTTGAATATGAGGAAAAACTTCTTCCCGGTGAGGGTGACAGAGCACTGGAACAGGCTGCCCAGAGAGGGTGTGGAGTCTCCTTCTCTGGAGACATTCAAAGCCCGCCTGGATGCGTTCCTGTGTGATCTGATCTAGGTGTCCTGCTCCGGCAGGGGGATTGGACTGGATGATCTTTCGAGGTCCCTTCCAATCTCTAACATTCTGTGATTCTGTGTGACCTCGGGAAGTCTCTGGTCCAACCTGCTGCTTGAAGTAGGACTACGGCTGGTGGTGGATCAGGTCACCCATGGCTTTATCTAGTGTGTTTAAGGTCCCCAAACATGACACTTCTGGCTCTGCTCTCAGGGCTGCACCCCTTCCTAAAGAAAAAGTATTCCTGATATCCAGCCGAAACCTCCCAGCCCAGGTTGTAGCTGTTGCCCCTTACCATGCAGAAGCTCCGCTGTGGTGTTTCTGTTATTAAAAAAAAAACATTCTAGAGTTGTGTGGGCTGAAGCGAGTGCAAGTGATGCTTTGGTTAGTTGCTCGGTATCTGAGCCGTGATGCTTTTGTGATGGCAGAGCTTCCCTGGCCTCAGGAGAAGGCAGGGGACAACTGCCTCTGTCAGCGCAGGGCTGAGCCTCTCCCTCCCACGCTGTTGGATGCAGGCTCATAGGAGCAAAAGGGTTCCTGGCAGAACTGGCAAGATGTGTTTCTGTGACTGCTTGTCCGAGTAAACTCTCTAATTAAACATCAGAGCTACAAGCACGCGGTCTGAGAAACCAGTGGGTTGTTTCTAAATCATACTGACTGAGCTGTGGCAGATGTGAGGACAGTACACAGTCTGAGTTGAAGGAAAAGGTGAGATTCTTCTCCATCATATCTGGCAGGCATATTGCCAAGCCACAAAGCGTCTTGCAACAGAAATGAACAAGCAACTCTCTTTTGGAGGAGAAAAACATCAGATGTCTTCTTCTGGCTGTTTCTACAATGAATCCTGTGGAGAACTGTCCACTGTAAACATTCATTGACTGCTTCAACTGTTGGTTTGCTTCTGCTCTCCTACCTTCTGTTAGTAAAATTTGGAAGGATGCTTTAAATAACACCAACATATTTCCTGTTAGAAAGATTTCTGGACTATCAGTACAGCTGTATGATGTGCTTCCCTGTGTCGCCTCTTGCACATAATTACAGCTAATTCATGTTATCGATAGTGGTGGCATTGCTCTGAAGTGCAGAAGCAAAAATGACAGCTATGTGTAGCAAGTCAGGAACAGACTGGCACTGAAGCTTTGGGTCCCTGATTGGTACTCACATAATTAGGACAATTTGCATAGGCATGCCTAATACATTTTTTATGGGGAGTTAGATTTATCTTTTCTACTCAGCCTCCTTAGCTTTGTTAGCAGTGAGACTGATCCAGGTGTTGAATGGATGTTGTCAGTGCTGGCTGATGGGAGGTGATTGCAGAGCTCTTTGTAACTGCAGTTATTTACAGCCAGGAAGGATGGTTAAGCCCTGCTTTGAACTTCTGTGTGATATAAGCTGGTGTGTCCCTCTTAAAATATATCTAACCAGTCACTTCAACAGCCAGAACAAAGCACTGGCTGTTGCAGACCTCAGCTTCTTCCTCTTTACCTAATGAGGTGTCTTTTTTTTCCCTCTTCCTTGAGGCTTATTTGGCTGCATTAGAGCAAATTTGATTGCTCTCGCATTGAAAAGTAAAGGGAGCATAGGATACACTTTCCCATAACAGTGTGAATCAACCTGGAGAGGTGATACAGCTGTATCAGGGTGCCCAGGGCAGTGGTGGAGTCACCATCCCTGGAGGGGTTCAAGAAACGTGTCGATGTGGTGCTTTGGGACATGGGTTAGTGGGTTGGGTGGTGTTGGGTTGATGGTTGGACTTGATGAGCCTTGAGGTCTTTTTCAACCTTGGTGATTCTGTGATTCTATGCTGGTTCTCTGCTGCTGGTTCATCCGCTGTGATACTTTTCTAGTACTTCCGTTGCAGTTTCCACGTAACTTCATGTTTTATTTTTGTCTCATTTCCAGAAGGTGGTCAGGGAGCCGGGGCAGTTGAATCAGCAGCAGGCGTGCTGATAAAACTCTTCTGCGTGCACACCAAGTGAGTATGTGTAGCAGCTACCGTGGGCAGCTGTCTGTGATCATCCTAATCCTGCACTGACCATAGAAATTTAACTTAGCAATTCCTTTTCCTCATAACAAAAACTGCTTTGACGCCTAGAAACTTCTAGCTGCTGTGTGTTCCGTGTGGCCATACCAGAAAGAAGCCCTGCATGGTGCTGTAGCACGCTAGTAGTATTTTTGTCACCGTGAGTATGCAGTGATTTAAAAGTTGTGCTCGTGTGTAGGTGCTGGGAAACATCTCTGGGTGACACAGCTGAATGAGGATCAGCTTCCACTTCTTCTGTCACAGGCACAAAACACTAAAGTGTATTCCAAGGGAATCAGTTCCATGAAGAAGAATCTTCTAAGCATTAGACTTTTCTGGGTGATTCATAAACCAATCAGAGATGCCTGTTTGTTTTTCTTTTTCAGGGCTCTACAGGATGTGCAGATTAGATTCCAGCCTCTTCATAGTCCTGACATGAGTGCATCCATGCCTTCCCATGGCTCTCATGAAGAATTTGGTGAGAATTTGTGTTCAGTTGATCTTCAGTTGTTGCTGAGCCTTTGAAGGTTGTTGGTGGGGGGACAGCAGGAGGGCAGCTTCGGGTGTGTCTTTGTAAGAGGGCGGTGTCATTGTGTAAAGGATTCTGAACACGGACTAGCTGTGAAGCAGACCGCTTGATGAGAGCCCAGTGTGAGTATGGAACATGGGGACATGTTAGGCTAGGAGTGCTGATGCTTTGTGCGTGCTTGAGTTTACCCTGCTAGGTGATTGTGCGCTTGTGCCAGAAACTTGACGTTTGTCTCTTGTCAGGCAGAAGAGGTTATGACATCAGAGCTTTGGGAGTAGAGGGGACTGGGCTGTGTGTAGGGTGCTCTCACAGTTCATTCACCGTCCTGGGACGTGGCTGTTATAACATCTGCTGTTTAGCCTACAAAGAGTAAGCCTGACAGAGGGTTTGCCTTGCCCTTAGCTTTGGTTAGGATTTTGCAGGGTTTTTGCTTGTTGGGATCCAGAATGGCAGGCAATGGTATAAGTTCAAACTTTGTGGAATTAAAGCTTTAACTTTTGGGGGAAGTTCCTGTAAATTGATTTGTATTTATCCCTTGGAAGCCTTTCCAGACCACATGGCTGATCTAAGCACAGAAGGGCTGGGATCTGAAAAAGGATCGGTGCACGGCTCTCAGCCAGACCTGCGGCGTATTGCTGATCTGCCTGTACCAGCAGACTTCCTCTCGCTCTCAAATGATGCCAAACCGAAGCTGATGACTCCAGATGCGTTCATGACACCAAGTACATCTCTTCAACAGGTAACCAGAAGAGAGTACTGTTATTGGTGGTACAAGGGATGGGTTTGGATTTTGATACGTTGGGGAACTTTTTCTAGGCAGTAATGGCTCCAATAGGCTGAACTAACTGATGCAGAGCACCCGGGAAATTCTGTGCCTCTAACCAAACTGCCTAAAGCCTTGTTGGCACATCTAAAGTGCTAAGCTGGCCTAAGCTTGTGTTGTGAGTGCTGTGTTTAGCTACAAAACTGATGATGTAGCTGTGTTGTGTAGAAATACGGGTTTTGCTAAATATCTAAGCTAGGAGACTGGTTTACACGCATTGTTTGGGGTTGTAATATAACTATAATGGAAGAAAATATGCCATCTCTGCATATCCTGTCTGATGGGCTCCTGTGGGAACACGTGGCTGAAATGACCAGGTCGGTAGATGGGATTGCGACATCATCTACATGAGATCTGCAAACTGGTCATCACGTAGCTCAGTGGGTTCTTCTGAATCTAACACAGCAGGCCTCAACTTCTGGAGAAGACAAGGCTTCTGGGATTGCTCCGGGGTTTTTTGGTATTGTGAAGCATGTGACGCATTCCTCAGGGTTTCGTGATAACCTGCAAAGGACTGCCACGTGTCTTGGTGAAGAGCCATAAGCAAGCATTTACTCCTCAGTGGAGCTCTGGTGGAGCACTCAGGAAACACAGGATTCTTCTTGATGCTCTGTCACATGTGCGTGCCCAGCAGTGCTGTGTGTCCTGCCGGGTGTTTCTAGAGGCTGTCTGGCACTGGCGGTGTGCATCTGTCTCAGGCAGTGCAGTTTCTGCTGCCCCTCAACAACAAGGAGAAGCACAGGAGCTCACTGTTCCTTGGCCACTCTGCATCAAAGTGTCCTGTTAGTTTGTCTTAAACTCGCTCAGATATTCTTGCTTTATAACCTGCTTCCATGCCTCTGTACTGAATTTGTGACTCCGTAGTTTTCTCCATGTGCTTTTAGAATGGGACTAGACATAAATTAAAAAGTATTTTTTAGAGGGCATCCTTTAAAAAGTGGTCTGCAATGTGATTGCAAGGTGTGAATTCCACAGGTGGGCAGTGCATGGAAATGTGCAGAAATGGAGTTTGTGCTGAGTTGGCTGATGAGAGAGAGCCACCCCAGCGACAGCTCGGGGAACAAAGGATAAATTAAACTCCTCCTGAAGGTTTTGCTGTTGCTAGCAAAGCTGCTGAGTGCAGAAGCTAATTTCTGCCTGAGGGTGGGTAGCTTTGCCAGTGCAAAGACATCCCAACGGAGCAGAGAGAAGTTGTTGATGGGGTGATGGTTGCACGTACTGTTTGCTGCAAGGAGCAGCTTACTCTTCAGTTTAAACAGTGTAACTGTTCAGTCTAAACCTGGCTTTTCACTGCTACCTGTTTCATGACAGGCTCTTTCCTGCTGGCACCAGCACCCCGCAGCACTAGTGCGGACACAGCCTTGAGTTTAGCTCGGTCTCTGCTCTCTGCTGTAAGCCCTGTCAAGCCTACAAAGCTGGCCTAGGCCAGCTTTCCCCGCTGAGTGTTTGTGTGCTATGTTGGTGTTCTCTGCAGGTGTTTCTTGGCAGCCAGAAGCAGCAGTGGGGGCCAGCATATCCCGCTGTGCTCTTCACTAGCAGCTGGATGAGCAATGCCTCTTGTGCATTGGAGCATTCTACTGCCGCAGATCAGCAGTGCAGGACCTAAAGCCCGTACAGACTCTGGCCTCGCTAGTGGCAACAGACCTTGACAAGAGCACTCTAGCTCAAAGAACAAAACGGGGATCTGGTGCGGAGCCCTGCAGAATGCCACTTTATTTTGGCAGAGCAATTGCTCAATAAAAACACTCACGGTTCATGTGATGAGCGTGTATCGGGGCTTCCCCTTGACTAGCGCCTGAGCATCCTAGTAGGACAACTTGACCTATTTTTTTTTTTCTATTTTCTCTTTGCCAAAAACCCTTTAGGAGTTCTTCTTGAGCCAGCATTCTCAGGTTAAGCTCTGCTGTTGGACCCTTCTGTCACATCCTGACCGCTGTGTATTTTCTTACAGATTGCTGTGTCTCCAGGCAGCAGTGTCAGTTCCCTCACTGCAGTCACAGCCATGAGCAGCACTTCTGTCACGGATGCCTCTATGCCCAGGTAAATAGATCATGTATTAAATAATACATCTGCAGCTGAACTGATACAGTCCTTCTGGGTGGAGTGGAGCTGTAGTGTATCTTGCAGGAGAGGAGATTGTAACCAGAGTTAGAAACTGGCCCGAGTCCCAGAGTCCCTATATGGGCAACTGTTTGCATCTCTAATGCCGCTTGGAGCATGCCTGTTGTCATCCAAAGGGCCAACAATAGTGTTTTGTTTGTGCCTCACAGGGATTCTCTTATTGCATCTCAGTTTTGTTGCTTTACATGCTTCTCCCAAAGGGCTGCCGTTGTTTACAGGTAAGAGAACACTGCAGCCACCAAGGGCAGGAAGATAATTGGGACTGTTAGGAAAATCTCACTAGCGTCGCGGTGGGTTGGGCTCTGTAACAGGCAAGAACTTCACTTCTGGGGGCTGGGAAAAGGACAGAGACCTATCCCATAGTGTCCTGTTTCTCCCTAAACTCTCTGCAGTGTGCACTGGTCCCTTCTCTCATTCCCTCAAATTGTAAGAGACTGCAACGCCCCCTCTTTTTTTTTGTTTCCACCTGGTATCTCTTTGGATTGGGCTGTATGGGGACTAGGAGATGCAGGTGCTAGGTGACAGTGTGTCTGACCATGGTGGAAAGAGCAAGGGCTTGGGGAACACTAGAAAAGTTTGGGTTGGACTCCTCCATTGACCTGTGGATCCCGTCTCCTCGCCTCGAGTGTTTGGTGCAGATCTGTATCATCAGATTGGGCTGCTTGATTTGTTTGTGTCTCTGTTTTCTGCAGGCCATCAGAAGACTTGACTGTGAGCCCCAAGATGCAGCTGGACACCAGCCTCACGCTGAGCAGCAGCAGCAGCAGTCTCCAGACCAGCCCTAGGAGCCATTCAGTTCTTATCCCAGGCCTCCCTGACAAGCTAACACCAAAGGCACCTGTTCCAGTAAGGCTCCAAATGCTGCTCCCTTCCTTCTCCTCAGAGGCCAAGGGACCTCTCCCTATGGGCCTGTGCAAGCTGAAATGAGACCGACCTGGATATTAACAGGGCCAGCCTCAGCCCTTTGGAACACACAGCTGCTGGCGCAGATCTGCAGCCAGCTTTACCTGTGTTAATGGGACTTGACCTCATGTAAAACGGCACGTCTCTGAAAACCAGAGGCAGCCCTGGCTTGCGCTGTCACTGTCGTGTTGGACCAAATCAGCCTTTGTGTTAGGAGACAGTGCTACCTGGGGAGGTTTCTTCCTCCTTGCTAGTCTTTTGAGTCTGAAACAATCATCTCCTATTCCTGAATTTTTCTGTCCAGGTGTGATGTAAAACAGATTATGGCCAAAGCTTGACATTGAAATTGTGTCCAGGAGATACTCAATGTTAAAACTTTTTCTCTCAAAAAGAAGGGATCCTGGAGCAGAGCAGGGAGGTAGAACTGGTGTGACATTTTCTTTTGAAAGTGTGTTCAAACTAGCATGGGCTTAAGCGTTTTTGTTAGCCCAGCTGTGAGAGTCAGTAAAATCTTGGGTCTAATCCTGTATTCCCTTACGTGCAAGTCAAGTTTCCCTGTGATTAGGGACAGTGATGGTTGGAGGCCAGTTATGTGCTGGAGGATCAGTGAATGCTTCTATGCTTAGTTGATAGATGTGGAAAAAAGTGCTGCTGTTGCACTGCAAAGTCAGAGGGGTGCTGGAGCAGAGCAGGTAGCATGCAGTCTCATTACAAGTCTTGGGGCTCTTCTCCATCTGCTGAGCAGAGCAAGAGCGCAGGGATCACAGGAGGAAAGGATACAGCTGGCTGTTTCCAGAGGTGGTTGGTGTAAGGTGCTAGGGGTTCTTGGGGTGTCTCCACAATACCCTGATGGCTCTTGTTTGATTTATTTATTTATTTATTTATTTTTAAATTCAGGTCACACCAGGAAACTCCTCTCTAGCACTGGAGCTGCAAGAGGTGGAACCCTTGGTGGTGCCTCAGGCTTCTCCCACCCGTGAGCGCTCTCCGGATGTCATTTCATCTGCTTCCACAGCCATGTCCCAAGATATCCCAGAGATTGCTTCTGAGACCTTGCAGCGCAGCTTTGTGGCGGTCGGGCTCCCTGCAGAGGTGCTGGAGCCCAGCCATCACGCAGACAGTATGGCATCCGCTGCCTCAGCCTTGCATTTGCTGTCTCCGAGGAACCGGCACAATTCAGAGCATAGCCACCACTCTTTGGACATGCCTCCGGTGGAGGTGGACAGACTGAATGCTCCATCGTTATTGGAGACTGCTTTAACTCAGGAAAATGCATCTGCTGACAGTGTTGTGAGTCAGCCGTGGCCAGCGGCTCCTGACATAACCAGAGAAACTAGGAACAGCATGGCAGACAGGTAATCACTTGGGTTTGTCTTGCTTAGGGCAATTTCTTTGCACTTGACAAATTCCTAGCTTGGTGAAAAGCTCTTATGTTGGGTTTAAACCAGAGCAGTTCTCCATCCCTCCTTTTTCTTAAAGGATCTGATGATTCACCCTTCCTGCATGCCCAGTCTGTGTGTGCTGTGTCCTGTGTCCTGAACTTCCTAGGCCAGTTCTAACAATTTGTGCCGTCTCGTAACCCTTGCAGCTTAAAAGGATCTCTGTTATGAAGGTGAAAAGTGCACTTTATTGGCCTTCCTGTTCACCTGGGAACGGAGACTTGTGATGGGCTATTTTTTTTTTTTGCATTCTGGAAATAAAACCAGTACAAGCTAAATTCTTCCCCAGGTGAAGCATTCCTGTATGCTCTTATTGAAAGGAATCAATTAGCATGTCATTGACAGGCTTGATTATAAGCGAATTGTATATCTGTCTTATAGGGCTGGCTCTGTGCAGCTAGCGTTGTAAGTACCTTGTCATTCATTTCCCGAGTTTTCATGTCTCTGCGGAGCAGGCGTGCAGAATGGGGCAACATCATACGCCTGCTTACCAGGAGCGAGCTATCACACTGGAAGCAGTGCTGGGATTCACCACTGGGTTCATGTCCCTGTTTTTCAGTGAGATGGGAAGAGCAAGGTGCTTCTGGCATCTCCAGAGCCTGTCTAGGCCAGGGCTGCGCACACCGTGAGGGTCTGCAAACACTTTCCTTTTCCGGAGGACTAGCAGGCTGGGAGTGTCTGTGCTGTCCCTCCCACTGTCCAGGTCTGTCCCCTGCCATCCGAACTGCAGGAGAAGGGCCTCACCTTGTGCCTCCTCACCAGAGGAGGCTGCTTCAGGAAAGGGTCTTGATTCTGATGGCTCTGGGGAGGGCACTGAGACTGTGTCTACGCAGTGGTTTTGCTTTTGCTCAGAATTTGAAGTTGATAAAATACTTCTATATGAGTTTGCAGCTGCCCTCAATCCCACTCTGTCTTTGAATTCTTCAGGAGCTCTCGTATCAGAGTGTCAGATCAGATATCTCTGGACCTGAGATACTCCACTTGCGCATCAATATAATTTTTTTCTTGACATTCCAGCTCAAGCCAAACCATCAGCCTGCATGAAAGTAACAGGTGCTCACTTCTGTTTCAAGATCTTCCTGGGCACTGAATTCAAAGAGACTTAGGAGCATGTGTGACTTGCTTTCAGAACCTTTATGAAACTCAGACTGGATTTACTGTTGCAATTCTATTCTGTCTGGCAGAGCTAACCCATCAAATTAGCACACTTTCCTCTGCATACTCCTCAGACACTTGGGAGAACTGAGAAGCACTGATTTTTTGCCCCAGTGGTCAGTGTTACTTCTGGAAAAAACAAACCCAAGATGGTGCTATTCACTGAAGTGAATACTGGCTGTACTGCCAGTTTTTCTTAGTGGCTTACCTCTCTTGCATGGATGTCTGTTGGGAGATTATGTTCTTGGTTAGTGCCTGAAGCATAGCTGAGCTGCTCCTCCTTTCTTAGGGCCTCCAGGAAAACACATGGAAAAGTTTGAGTGTTTAGGACCTCAAAGCAACACTTGCTGCTCTCTGGATCTGTGCAGATAGGTGTGGGCATTTTGTTTGTTTGTTTTAGCCCTTACATCAGGATCTGCCCTGAGAAGTGGGGTGAGCAAATAGCCAAGCTGAAAGAGGCTTTCATGATAGTATTTTCTTTTTTTTTTTTTTGCCTCCTCTAGCCCAAGGGATGAGGTTGAAGAAAAGCACAAGAGCTCTTCTTACCATCGACACAGCTACCACCTGCTGCAGCACGACAGCCAGGATGCTAGCGCAGAACAAAGGTACCAGAGCGCTCAGCCCCCTCCCTCGCCCTGCATGGACTCAATTCAGGCTGCATTCGTGCTTCTGTCCCCAGCGAGCCTTCACGTGCGGGGTGAATGTCTTTGCTTTGTCTCCTGGCTTAATGTGTGCATGCAGTCCAGCTTCCACAATGTTCTGATGCCCTCAGCTGATCACAAGACTGGCCTCTGGGCATTGTCCAATTTCCTTAAAGGTTTGACCATGCTGGTCCTAAGAGCAGGGACCAAGCTTGGTTTAATTACCACTGAAAACCTATTATGGGACAAGTTTCCAAATACAGTGCCATGGATAAGGTAGCAAGGGTGTCTCAGTTTCTTGCTATTGACATCTTTGCTCCCTCATGAGCCACCCTAGATCCCTGTGGACACATTCTGTGTGCCTGGAAAGCTCAGCTCTCTTTGAGAGCGGAGGGTTCGTTCATAATCCACACTTCAGTCTGAAGCCTGCAGCCTGCATGGGACGGCTGGTCAGCAGCTGAAAGACTCACACACTTCCTAGGCTCTCCTGGATTCCCCTCTGTTCCTGCAATTCTTGCTGTGTTTCGTGCTTTCTATCTGTAAAGCTGTACAGATGTTCTGTGCTTGGGTTCCCTGCTGGGTCAGTGTCACATCCTAGGTCTCCTGTGCTAGTGCGTGTGTGCAGCAAGAACAGGCATCGTTCTGCCACCCTGCCTGAACCACAGTCATCCCTAGCGCAGAGACCCTTCAGGTCTGCTGTGCAGCGCTTGAGCTCAGCTGGAGCAGAGCTGGAGCTAAACGGAGCGGCACGTGCTGAGCTCTGCGGAGGTCTCTGCATTAGAGATGGAGGTGTCAGGTTTCCTGAGCTGTGTGTGGATGAAGAGCAGAGTGTGCAGGCTGACGCTGTCTGGTATTGCGAGTGATGTCCTCTCACCTGCTCTTCCTCCATAGTGACCATGATGATGAAGTTGCAAGCTTGGCTTCTACATCAGGTGGATTTGGTGCCAAAGCGTCGACGCAGAGGCTGCCTGTGAAGGATTGGAAAGCCAAGGCATCCCCTCGGGCTTCCCCAAAGCTCAAGCGGAAGGGCAAGAAAGATGATGGGTATGCTGGGCTTGCCAGAATACAGGTGGTGTGGGATCAGCTGTGCGGGGCCACAGCCCGATAGAGCCGTTAGCAGCGAGACTGGGGTCGCCGCAGCCCCGCAGAGCCGTTAGCAGTGAGACAGGGGTCACCGCAGCCTGATAGAGCCGTTAGCAGCGAGACAGGGGTCACCGCAGCCTGATAGAGCCGTTAGCAGCGAGACTGGGGTCATGGCAGCCCTATAGAGCCATTAGCAGTGAGACTGAGGTCGCCACAGCCCCATAGAGCCGTTAGCAGCGAGACTGGGGTCACTGCAGCCCGATAGAGCCATTAGCAGCGAGACTGGGGTCTGCGGCTGGGCAGCGGCCAAGTGCTCCCAGCCCTCGCCCCAATTTGCAGATGGCAGTAACCGCACCAAAAGCGTTGCTGGTTACTCGCACGCTCACTGCCGCTCAGGGGTGTGGGAGTAGGTGCTGCGCTACCATTCCAGCTGGGACTCAAAATCCAAAATATAGGCTGGGCTTCAGAAGATGGGTGGGAGGTAAAGTGTTGGCGAGTTAGACCAACCTGGCAGCATTAATGTGAGGAGAGTGGCACAACTTCTGCCAAGGGCTCTCTCCTCTTCTTGCATTCCCATAGCTCCGTGACTTGGATCCCTAGCTGTGCAGATTACAACAAAGATGAGCTATGGTGTTGTGTTTCTGGCTGTGGTCCTGTACTGTGGCACCTAGAAGCTCTGAAATTACTTTCATTTTTCCTGCCTCTGTCCTTTTAGAGTTGCTGAATGGACGCTGTTGGGGAATGACAAATGTTTACTTTCTTTCTGGTAGCGTTTGAATATTCACAGATTTGTGACTTTGATGTAGACATGCAATATTAGTCTTTGATGTAGACATGCAATATTAGTGGATCAGTTCCGTGTTTTCCGTTATTCTGCTGTATATGCTGGAGTGCATCACTAGTTTCATCAGCTTGAGAGCTGAAATTTTTCTAGATGATTTGAAGCTCATTAATTCTATATTTAGCAAATGGGTACTTGATTTTTCTCCGTAAAGTATCAGGAGACCTTCAAAAGCTGTTTGGCAAAGCCTTCCCTGGCTTTGAGTTTGGACAAAACTGAAAAATTGGTGTGCGTTGTTCCTTCTAACAGTCCTCATTAAGATGTGGTTCGAATTCTTCCCTGTGAAGGAACCGATCTGTAAGGAAATTAAGGACCTGTGGATCGTGCACATGGTGGAGTCACAGTGCTGTAGGGACTGGGATTTCATCACCTTCCCGTTGCTCCTCTTGTTTTACTGGGCAAAATGGAAGTATTAGATTTTACACTCCAGCTCAAGCAACAGTAAAATATGTGATCTGTTTTGGCAGAAGACTTAGATAATAAGAGTAGTTAATTGACATAGTTGGATTACTACCTTTTCCCTTTATTTCCAGGGATGTGAACCAGTCACCAAGATCATCTAACAACCAGGTGAGTCAGAGCTGCTCTGCAGTCCGTCCCGAGGGCATGATGCTTCAGCTCTATTTACTGCCTGACTCAAGACCTGAGAGCAAGTTTATCCGGATTCCTTGAACCGTGGGCCCCTGCTGTGCTCGAGCAGGCCGAGATGGAGCTGTGCTTGAGGTTGGCGTTGCACTGTTCTCTGACTTGTTCGGCAGAGCAGGAGCTGCTCAGTGCTTCCTTCTCACCTTGCATATCGCTGTGCATTTCTGTGTTCTCGCAAGCCCTGTATCACCTAAGATGCTACCACTCCTTTCTTCTTCCCTGCTGAGATGACTCATGTATCGGCAGCAGGATCAGCTGTCCCAGCAAAGCAAGGGTCACAGTGGGACTGGCCTGCTGGAATTTCTTATCCCTGTTGATAGTACCTTTGTATCTGGCAGAAAATGCACTCAACTGAGTTGTGTATGCTTCTTCAACCCTTACACACTACTTACACCCTTAGTGTGTGCCACGTTTAGATATTTTGAGCAGATGAAGAGACAAACAGGCTATAGGTGCATACTTCTCCGGTTGTTTGGTTATTCAGAAATGAGTGAAAGAGCTGAAAAAGTGCTCTAGGAAACCTCCTCCTTACTCTACTGATTGCACAGCTCTTTCGTAGGTGTTTGAGAACATCATTTACATTTGGAGGCCTAAACAGTACCTGGCCAAAAGTGCATAGGATCAGTTTCCTTCTGGTTTTTTAGATGCCAGAGCTTTGAAAGGGGTCTTGAATCGAAACAGTTGATATTCTAAGCAACCATTTATGAATTCCATGCAAGACTTTCATGTACCTTGCTTTATCAGTTTATTTTTGGGGGAAAAAGTCTCAGAAATAGGCATTAAGCTGGCCCCGTTTTCTCCTTTGTGTTCAGTCCTATGCACGAGGGTTAATACCTAGCAGATAGCTTGACTGACCTCCCAGTCCTGTTAAAAATGAATGCTTGTCCTCTCCACGCCCAGGTGACACCGGAGTTCCAGGATGACCTGATGTGCATATTGAGGAGCCAGCAGCGGGAGCTCTCCGAGCTGCGTCAGAACCAGATGGAGCTGCTGCAGAGACTCACGGATCACCTGGATGCCATTCAGAGCTCCCTCATGGGCCACGTGGAGAGGGTGATTGACTCCCAGCAGGAGCAGGAGCGTATCCTTCTTTACAAATATTGAGTGGCCATGAGGAAAGCTGAGAACATTCAAGGTAGCGTGGGCAAGAGGTGCAGCAAAATTGCCTAGCTGCAGTGTAACTACTTCAGTTCTTCTCAATCCCTTTCTAAGGGCGAAAAAGAACTGGTACTTTCTCCATGCCACTAAATCTTCTAGTTACCCATTAAGACGGTAAGTGCTGCAATGCTAGAGTAGACTAGAGGTGCCCTAATACGTTATCCTATGCCAGGCAGTGGCCAGTCGCACAGGAGTCAGGGGATGATCCTTCCCTTCCTTTTCCTCCTTATGGCGAGTCAGTGCTTGTGCCAGAAATAGCGTCTGACTGCCATGCTGCATAGCTGAATATAGATTTATCTTCTCTGGACCCTTATATACATCTGGGGGCCACAGGTCCCTTATGAGTTGTCTGAAAAGTACTTTCTTTTGGTGTTTTCAAACCTGGCATCCAGTTATTTTCATTGTATTATCAGGAGTCAATTCCCATACATCTTTTGCTGTGCTGAATTTGTTCATGTTCCCCAAACAGAGCAGCTCTAGCCTGTTTTATGTCTGAAACCACTCGTCACTTGTATGACATAATAGTGATTTCTGGTTTTTCTGTTAATTAGTCTTGGACTTTCCTTCTTGACCATCAGGCTGATAACTTTTGTAGATAATTCAGATAGCTTGCTACTGAAGTTTGGAGCCTAGAGCTGTTATTGTACTATTAGAATAATTTTCCCCTGTCTGCACAACTTCACACCTGCACTGAATTTTCTCAGCAGCTGAAGTGTCTTTTTGGTGTTTGTTCTGTTGTGATTGTTCTTTTGTGTGGTTTTCAGGGTTTGTTTTGGGATTTTCTGGTTTATAGATGGACATACATCTCAGCGTTTGCATGTTGGCTCCTTCAGAGAGCCTGGTGGCTTCACAAGGTATGAGTAGCTTTCATTAAGCCTGGCTTTGTTCCCATGCACTCCATGGCTTGCATCCACCAATTCCATCCTGTAGGAATATTTTTAACAATTTTCTTTTTATGGATGTTGGACTTCTTGGTTTCTGTAGTGTCCTAGTTTGGGCTGGAATGGAGTTAATTTTCTTTGTAGCACCTCATATGGTGGTATGTTTTGGATTTGTGACTGAAACGGTGTTGATAACACTGGTTTTGCTATTGCTAAACCCTGGGAAGGTCTTCTCTGTTTCTCATGCCGCTCCACCAGTGAGCAGGCTGGGGGTGGGCAAGAAGTAGGGAGGAGAGAGCCAGGACAGCTGACCCCAGCTGACCAAAGGGATGTCCCACACCATATGATGCTGTGCTCAGGAGTACAAGCTGGGGGAAAGGAGGAGGAAGGGAGGATGTTTGGAGTGATGGAGTTTGTCTTCCCAAGTCACCGTTAACGCATGATGGAGCCCGGCTTTCCTGGAGATGGCTGAGCGCTTGCCTGCCAATGGGAAGTAGTGAATGAATTCCTTGTTTGCTTGGCTCCTACGTGCATCTTTTGCTTTACCTATTAAACTGTCTTTATCTCAACCAGGGAGCTTTCTCACTTCCACCTTTCCTGGTCTCTCCCCCATCCCGCTGCAGAGGAGCGAGTGAGCGG
Organism: Pterocles gutturalis; assembly: GCF_000699245.1. Classification (NCBI taxonomy): domain Eukaryota; kingdom Metazoa; phylum Chordata; class Aves; order Pterocliformes; family Pteroclidae; genus Pterocles; species Pterocles gutturalis. The sequence goes on along the minus strand of NW_010128011.1, from coordinate 8,132 downwards.
CTGTGTGGGGCTGAGCTGCTGACGGGGCAGCTAAGTTAACCCACAACATGTAGGGAACAGTACTGTCGAGCTTCTTTTAGCTGTTTGGCTTTTCTCCAGCCTTCCAGAGCCCTGCTCTTACCCAGATCGTTTGTCGCAGAGCACCCTGTTGTTTACAGGAACACATCCGCAGTGTCACATAGACCTCTGTTTCACCAGAGCTGCACATTTGCTCTCACTGAGCCTCTGGAGGGGAGGCTAATGTCCATCTTTGTGGAGAGCAGTGTCGAGGGCAGAGAAGAAATCTGTTGTTTGCACTCCTTAACATTCATTCTCATCAGAGAGAAGACTGGACCGAGCGCTGACGGAAGGACAGCAGCGCAATGGGCAGCTCCAGGAGCATCTGTCGCAGCAGCTCTCTCAGTCCCTCTCCACCGCTGTGTGTAACCGTCTGGAGAGGACCATTCGCGAGGAGATGAAGAAGACCGTACCCCAGTGTGAGCATTGCTGCTTAGGTTCTGAAGGTGGATCCCTACAGCTGGCCCCGTAGGGACTGGGAGCATGCTGCATGAACGTGTTGGCACTATACCAAGTGGGAGTTAGGTTATGTGAAGACTAGTCATTGCACTTTGAGCTGTTGGGGGCCCCGCTGTCAGCTGAGGAGTTGTGACTTGGAAGGAGCATGAGGCTCCCAGAGGGGTTGTCTTTCCAGGGAGCGTGGTCTGACCTGCCATTATAATCCATAACAATTCTGGAGTCTGTTTGGGGGAGGAAGGCAAAAGAGGCTGATGAGTTTGGAAATGCAGAGACCTGAGTGGAGCCAGCTTGAACTTGTCTTTGCCCTTGCTTGATGCAGTGGCACCATCCATGTAAGGAAACGTTCAAAGAAATGCGGGTGGGAAAGCCTTCTGCAGGTGTTGGTGTCCACCATTCTCCCTGAAGCAGGGCTGCCTGCTATTCCAGATCAGGTCAGCTGTGACTTTGTCGGCACAAGTCTTGAAAACCTTTGAGGCTGGAGATTTCACAGCCTCTCTGGTGACTTACAGAGCTGTGCCACCTTCCTGGCAAAAGTTTTTCCTAACATCCAACCTTAGCTTCCCAAGCCAGAGCTTGTGACTGTTGCCCCTCACTGAGTCATATCCAAGAAGAGTTTGACTCTTTTTTGGGTTTTGAAGCGTGACTCTAAGCTTAAAGCTGCAACTTTGCTATGTTTGTGTTGTGCCTAGGCATCTCCAAGAGCATGGAACCTGTTGCCAGCCAGCTGAGTAACACTATTGCTGCCAAGCTCACTGCTGTTGAGGGCACACTCAAAGAGAGTATCACCAAGCTAGTGAAATCAAAGGTAAGGAGAACCAGACTGTAGCTTTTCCTGGGGACACTGAGTCGCCACCTGCCTGGGTAACTACTCCTCATACCTCTTCCCCTCACCTGTATCTCCAGGTAAGGTCGGTTTAGCTGCCAGTGGTCACAGCTCTTGCCTGGTCTCATCAGCAGAGCGAACTCGTTGTGTTACTCCCCTGCCGCTTTGCCTTGCCCTTCCTTTCACTTACCAAGTTGTTCATTTTCTGCTAGAGTGGAGGATTCTCACTACAGCAGTGGTTTGAGGGCAATCTCAATCGATCAAGCAGTGAAAATTTGACTGGCTTTTCTGCTCTCTCCTCTCTATTTCTATGTTATTCAGGGAGCAGAAGCTTGTTACTTACCTTGGCAGGGAATGCTGGATTGCGAGAGGGAAGCAGGGGAAGGAGCCAAGCCTGACTGTGCCACCTTCCCTTGCTCTGTGGCTGAATTACAGGGAAATCGGGATGTTCTCGGGCAGCCCCTCAGCAAGCAGACGCGAGCTGAGGAAATAAACGCTTCTGACACTGGGCTGTCCTTATCTGGTGTGGGTGTGTTGCAGGGACCTACAGTGTTTGTTCACATCTTTATCCTGCAGCAGGCTGTTGTTAATTTTCTGGAATCTCTTCTGTGTGTGTTTGTAAGAACCTTACAGACAGCGTTGTGAGGGCGACGGCCGACACCCTGCAGGGACCCATCCAGTCCGCATACAGGGAAGCATTTCAGAGCGTGGTGTTGCCAGCCTTCGAGAAGAGCTGCCAGTCCATGTTCCAGCAAATCAATGACACCTTCAAGCAGGGCACGCAGGAATGTGAGTAGGTTTTCTCCTCTGAGTTTTCTCTGCACAGCATATTTGCATTAGTGGCTGACAACAAGTTGGCCCTTATATCTTTGTCTTTTGGAGTGTCACTGGTAAGTGTTTAACCTCTTTGCCCATCCGTGTGGTCTGAAGGCCATTTCACACTTGGAAAAGGGAAGCAGAAGTGAGGAGATGTTTGTGGGTGGTGCTATAAGCACAGAGATTCACGTCTGGTCTTTGTAGCCTGTGCAGCAAAATGCTTGGCCTCATTCTGTGAATCTGTGACTTCATCTAGTGAGTAGTAAAGCCTGGTTTAGGATTACAGCATCCTGACGTCAGGAGCACAAGGGATGGAGAGCTAGGTCCTGCAGCTAGGTCTTTGTCTCAGAGAAGCAGTGGAATTGGGGAAGGTTTAGAGAAGGGTACAGGGATGATGTTAAAGAGTGGCTGAACAGTGTAGGCATGGTCAGGCTGGAAAAAAGAAAAGTATACACTTAAGTAAGGAAAACTTGTACACTGATGCACTGGGGAGGATCTTTCCTGTTCTCAGGCTTGGGATCCAGTTCCTTGGCCTTCTGGGAGGCCAGGCAGATATTGCTCTGCAGAGCTGGTTTCTGAGGGGGGCTGAAGCTGGCTAGTGCTGGCACAGCAACTTCTGCTGTCCATGGATCTGCAGAGTGTCTGTCTCCAGCTGCTGTTTTTTGCACCTTGCTTTTCCTCACCAGTCTCCCACAAGTACATAGAGCTTATATTCTTTTCCCTTTTGATCAGACCAGTTTATAAAATATCTTAAAATACAGCTTTTTGGTCTCTGCAGATAGGATTTTTTTTTTTGTCAGAAATCTTCCTCTCTTTATTGACATTGAGCCCAATCACATTGTGTGTGAAATAAAATACCCTGGCTCCCACCTTCCTCTTGCCCTGAACAAACAGTGCCTGTAAAGGGCTATTGCAAGAGAACGCGTGGCTTTGTTGCTGTCTCATGTAATCCTGCATGCCGGGGAGACTGGAAGCAGGGTTTCTAGGTTAGTGTAACACAGCCCGAAGCAAGGCTCATGCCTTCTGCCCTCTGTCCCTCACTTGTACGCTGGCTCAGGGCTTGGTTCTGCTGGAGAACACGCAGAACCTGACAGCTGGATCTCTGCCCTGAGCATCTCCACAGGTACTGATGGCACACATGTCTTCCTCTCTGCTTGTTGCAGATATCCAGCAGCTTGAGACTCACTTGAAGAACAAAAAGGTACGAGAACAGGAGGCCCGGGACCCAGTGGTGAACCAGCTTCGACAGCTCATCAGCACCTTCCAGAGCACCACCGAGCAGCTGGCTTCCACCGTCGCAGCCAGCGTCCACGCTGAGGTGCAGCATCAGCTGCACATTATTGTGGGCAAGTAAGTTGTCAACTGGACTCGGGGAAAGAGACGTCAATGAGGTATACGTGTGCGTAACAAAATCCTCTCCCTGCTCGTTGGCTCCCTGCACGGTGTGCCGAAGCACACGGGCTGGTGGAACTGTTGGCTTGTAGAGCACAAACTGCGGAAGGGTTCTAACAACCGGCTGTATCGCTGCTGTGTCTGGTTGCTCCGGGCCTGCTTTTCACAGGGTCCTGTGTTCATGTTGGAGACAGAAGGACCTAAAGCAGCCCATAAACATGCCCAAGTCTGAACACTTCCTGAAGATCATTTCAGAACAGGGCTTTTGAAGGTTTTTCTTCTTAACTGTGTCCCCAGGCATACCAACAGTTTCTGCAGGCTGCTCTGTCCTCCCAGCTGCTCTGCAGCAATTCATGCTTGGCCATCCTGGTTTCAAGATGAGATCCCAGCGGTGTCTTCAGCACATTCACGCCGTGAAGCTGGTGGCGGGTTGCCAGGCATTAAGACTGGCTGGTGGTCACCCATGGGCAGAGTGGCCCAGTCTGTTTTAAGCCACTAGAACGTATGTTGGAGCGCATGGGGGTCTTCCATGCAGACCAGACTTGTCAGGAAGTCTGTTGGGCTAAATTCTGGTCTCATTGCACGGGCTGTGCTTGCTCCCAGAGCAGTCCTGCTATTCTGCCTCTGGTCGAGCAGGTTCAGTGCTTTGTTCCCTGGGTGAGAGGGGAGGATCCCACCCTTGGGGGACAAGGTGTAACACACACCAGCGGAGCCTGCACTGTGAGCTGGGCTTGTGTGGAGGAGTCGCAGGCTCGCTGGAAGCGTGTTCTGCTTCTAAAGGTGTCACCTGGAGGCCAGGAAACTGCATCTGACAGATGTGATGGTGAAAACTGGGCCCGTTCAGGGATGAACCTCAGTCGCCTTGCTTGTAGGGCAGAGACTTTAAAGGCTCAAAATGCTGCCTGACGAGAGAGTTCCCTGAAACATCACTTTCCCACACAGAATCCCAGCGTCTTCCACATGCACCCTGGGACTCTGTGTTGTTGGCCACAGAGCTGCCTTGTGCAGCGTGTTTCCGATGCCTGTGCCTTGGAGCAATTTGTGTTCCTCCTTTGGGAGCCGCTCTGCAATAAGCAAGCCTGTTTTCTCGCTGGCACAAGCTTTTGTGCAGTGTCATCCCTTGGATCTTCATATTCAGAGATGCCTTTGGGTTTTGTTTTGGTTTTTTTTTTTTAGCATGCAGGAGTCTATTTTGGCCCAGGTGCAAAGAGTGATTAAAGGAGAAGTGAGCCTGGCTATGAAGGAGCAGCAAGCAGCTGTCACCTCCAGCATCGTCCAGGCAATGCGCTCGGCGGCCGGGACTCCCATCCCCTCTGCTCATCTGGATTTCCAGTCTCAGCAAACTCACATCCTTCAGCTCCTGCAGCAGGGACACCTCAACCAAGCTTTCCAGCAGGTACCTCGGCTGCCCGCTAGCAGGCATCGCTGCTTGTCGGGGGCTGGAGAAGGGGAAAAAGAGCTCCTTGAGGTGGGGAGAGGATCCCACAACAACTCATACAGGAGTTGACTGAAAAGACCTGTGGCAGCAGGCTGCTGGAGGGGTGCAGTTGCACTTTCACATTGGTGAAGCCAGAGCTGTGTGAGTTGCATGGTTTGGTGGTGATTCAATTCCTTCATCCCTGCCCATGCCCTGGCAGTCCGATATCAGTGCTCCAGTAAACCAGGATGCTTTGCCCTCAGCAGTGGCACGTGGCGCACCCCTGAAGAGCAGCAGCTTCGCGAGCCTCTCCGGGCAGAGCTGCCTTTGCCTTTGACTGTGTGGGCAGGTCTGTCTGAGCTCCTCTGGGAGTGACAGCCATGCCCAGGGAGGCTGGGAGTGACAGCCATGCCATGCCGGGGGGCTGGCAGGGGATGCAAACACAGCCCTGCTCCATGCTGCAAACCGTGACCTGCTCCCTCTGTCCGGCTGTAGTGGTGTAGAGCAGACACAGATGTGTTCTGAGCATAGAGTGAGAGCCTAAACACAGTCCTGCCTGCACGAGCAGCAGGGTTTGCTGGGAATTTGGCTCCCCGAGGAGACTGAAAGCCATTGCACTGCCCCGAGGCAGAGGGCTGTGCCTGTCCGGTGTCCCTCTCCTGCCTGGTGTTTCCTCTGCATTTCTAGCTGTGTCTTCCTTTGCAGGCTCTGACAGCGGCGGATCTCAACCTGGTCCTGTACGTCTGTGAGACTGTGGACACCCAGCAGGTGTTTGGGCAGCACCCGTGCCCGCTCTCCCAGCCTGTGCTGCTCTCTCTCATCCAGCAGCTCTCCTCGGATCTGGGCACTCGTACGGAGCTGAAGCTGAAGTGAGTATGGTCAGAGTGCCGGCTCTGAACCGATGCAGACCTGCTCCTGGCTCTGGTTTCAAATTCACTGCCTGGAAGGTGGTGCTGGAGCTTCCGTAACCTGTGAACAAGCAGTAATGACCTGGAAAAAGGTGTAGGCATGGCCAGGGAGAGCTTTGCTGCCCAGAGGTAAAGGGGCACCCAGCGGTCGGTGCTGTTACCTCCTGGATTGCAGCCTGTACATATTCTGTGTGGTCTGTACAGCAGCCTCTAACCAAGGAACCGCTCCCCTGGGGGGGTGAAAAGAGGGATAGTGCCGTCCTTCCTGGAGAGCTTCATATCCAGAGCAGCTCTGCTCTGTCCTCAGCGCTTAACCCGTTGCTGGACTTTGTGGCAGCAGTTTCTTGTCGTGACTGCCAGACAAGTTCAGTGGGCGGTGGCAGCAGGAGCTGCTACAATAATGTCTGTTCAATGTTCTGAGCAAAGCTCGTGTGACAAAATAGTGACTGTGCTGATCCTTGCCATAAACATTTTTAGTGAGTGAGTCAAGAACTCCTCTTATCTGCCCTAAAAAACCGACTTGTGAAGGTACCTGCAGGTTTTGGCCATGGATTGTGTCTGGAAAATGACTTAAATCGACTTTTAAACTCACGTTAACAATGGGAATAAAGCAAGCTGGAAAACTGAAGAAGAGCTTTAGGTTATGGAAGAGCTGGCAGTGGGAGCTGAAGTCGCTGCTGCTGAGTTCAGGCTGGTCTGTCAGCGAAAACCTCCTGCAGTGACCACACTGCCTTACTCTCAGGCTGCTGTCTGAAAGTTTATGGCTCGTCTGAACTTCAGAACAGCTTGTTGGGAAAATTCCTCATCTTCGCCCAGCCCCTCCCTGGGCAGGCGGGTTGGAAGAAGACCTTAACTATGAAATGAGCCTCACTGCTGAGGATTTTTACTGTCTAATAAGTGACTAATTCTGCTTATGCTAAAAAGGCATCAAAGAAGATCTCTAGAGAGCTGTGACCAGGCATGGCCCGGGGCCAAGTGCCACCTCCAGCTCTGCAGGGAGCTCTGCCTTGCTGTTGTGCCTGCGTGGTTCAGGCAGAGCTGGGTTGTGGTGCACGTACTGCAGGCTAGAAAAATGTATAGGCTGCCCTTGCGAGTTGAAGAGATGGTGGACTCTGCTGTGAGTCAGTAGCGTTTATTTTTCTGATGGCTGAACATACTGCTCTGAGTTTGGGTGGGCGAGGGAGCAGAATTGTGCATCTTCGTTGCTAAAACGAATCGAATAGGGTTGGGGTTGCACGTTGGGTTTGGTTCTAACCCTGGTCTCTCTCCTTCAGCTACCTGGAGGAAGCGGTGATGCACCTGGACCACAGCGACCCCATCACCCGAGACCACATGGGGTCAGTCATGAACCAGGTGCGGCAGAAACTCTTCCAGTTCCTGCAGGTGGAACCCCACACCACGCTGAGCAAGCCTGCCCGTCGCCTCATGATCATGCTCCAGGGCCTGGTCACCCCCAGCATGACCTAGGAGGACCTGGCTCCCTTGTGGGCTGCTCCAGGGAAGCCCACCCCGCCGATCCTGTAGTTACTAACCACGTATGGCTTGTGTAAAGAGCTCTTGCCAGGAAATCTATCAACGTATGTGTGATGTCTCTAAGGCAAACGCCATCTGTGTATAGTTCCAAATAGTCACTGAACGCTCACTTGGCTTATTTTTCCTAAATAGCCTCTTTTTGAGAGAGTTAAGTCTCTTCTTCACCTGCCCCTCCGTCCCAGTGCAGAAGCCGGTGGATTTCTGACCCCTTGGGTTTGGAGTGTGCTGCTGTGAGCGGAGCAGAAGGGAGGCGCAGGCTGAGACCCCCACAAGGGGGTGGCCGGGGACACGTGCTCCTCCTCGGCCAGAAACGAGTACCTGGATCTTGGGGACTCAAACTCCTCCGGATGGGGCTATCGGCCAGGCAGCAAGGGCGTTTCTTCACCTCCAGCTCCACACTGCCACTGCCCTGAGGTGTCCAGCCCTTCCTGCGCAGCCCAGGCAGGGGTGGGCAGGGGGCTGTGGGTGCGTGGGCAGTGACCCAGGAGGGGCTCTGGGGTGGGATGGTCGGGCAGCAGCGAGCTGCCTGAGCCCCTGCGGGCCATCGGTTCTCTTGTGTTTTGGAGCATGTCCATGGTTCAGATGTTAGTTTTGATTTTACACCAGGGTTTTTCTTTTTATCTAAATTTTGATTTGGTTTGTTTTCTTGGAAGTTACATTAAGAACAGTTCAATGAACAACTTTTTGAGGAAAAAAAAAAAAAAGTGGGAACGTGTTTCTTTTGTGC
>NW_010128010.1:0-1065 GCF_000699245.1 Pterocles gutturalis | reverse complement strand
ATATATTAAAAAAAGTAATTTAAAGCTTGCCCTTGCGGTAGAGCAAGGGGTTTCTATACTAATTAGCAATGATTGCTAAGGAAACAAAGAATGTAGTGGTGTAGAAAGGGATTTTTTTTTTCAGTTGATATTTCAGAGCCAAGTCTCTTCCCACTTTCCACTTCAGCCTTTTAAAGTGGATAAACACAAGCTGATATTTTTTAAGAAAAAGCTTTTTTTTTTTTAAGAAAAATTCTGGATTTTTTTTTTTTTTCCAAAAAACCAAGCGGAATGGCCTTACTCCGGGAATCCGTATCCCCAGGGGGCTGGTGGAGCGCGAGGACAGTCGCTGTTCACAAACTGTTTGCTTCTCAAGGGCTCTCCAACCTTTCGACACTGATTTAATGTCACGACCAGGGAGCCGGGAGGAAGATCGGCTTGAGGACGATGGCGACGTCTCTGCTGGATCCTCCCTTCTCCCGCCCCGTCCCCCCACCTCAATCCACCAGGTTCCACCGTATCGCTGCAGTAACTGTCTATATTAGACACTTGTTTCTTATTTTCCCTCCTAACCTGTATTTGTTTGTTGGGTTTGTTTTTTTTTTAACCAGGAGGGAAGAAAGCCAAGTCTCAACTTTTTTCATGATTTAATATTTATGACGTTGTATTTAAGTGTTGTTGGTTTGTTTTTTTTTTCCTTTTCCTGGGGATAGTTATTCAGCCGGGGGGGAGTGGGTGGGAGCATTTCTATATCGACCTCTGCTTTGTAACGGGTTTTCAGAACCGCTTCTTTTCGCCTCTGCGTGTTCCCAAGCGGCGGCCGACGGGGGTTCGGCCGACGGGTTTTCACCTTGTCCTCACCCCCCCAGCGGCTTTTCCCCAGCGCCAGGAGGGGACATCGCTTCTCCCAGCACCCCGGGAGGGGATCGAGGAGCAACCGCTGCCGCCGCCACCTCCGGCTGGACGCTGGGAGAGGGGACGGGGCACGGCTGGAGGTCTGCTGTCCTGCTTGATGTCACCGTTGTCACTGCAGGAGCATTGCCCAGGAGGGACAGACCTGTCCCCGGGGAACAGCTCGCGCCGTGC
>NW_010128009.1:0-16624 GCF_000699245.1 Pterocles gutturalis | reverse complement strand
TAGATTTGTTTTTCTGTTTTAGAAGAGCTTCGGTTCTGAAGTTTCTAGTTTTACTTTTTATAAATTAAACTTATTTTTGCTCCAAGTTAAACCCCTTGTGAGTCCAGCAGAGAGATGAAGATCCCTATCAAGCCTGAAATTGTACTTTAAGGAACTGTAGGAATATATTTATTGGACTAATCTAATATATAATTGTTTTATGCTATGCATAGCAAGCCCAGATAAATCCCAGTTTTCATCATTCTCAGTGGCCTTATGTTTTACTGCACTCCTCTTTCTTGCTGTGATGCCCTAGAGAGGAAAATGTGCTTTTGAGAGAAGACTAAAGGATGATTTTCATTCCTTAGATATTCTGTGGGACTGCTCCAGCTAGCCGTTACAGTAACTGACGTAATCCATGGGAGAAAATAAGCTCATATGTATGTCTCCAGTTTGTGGTGTGGGTTTTTTTTGTTAGGTCATGAAATCTCAGTTATTCTAACCACAAGTGCCAAGTTCTGCCATTTTTACAGTTTGCTTCAAGGTAGAGGAAAGGCTGCTTGAGCAGGTAATTTGTGATTTTGTCTGTCTGCCTGACAGCTGTTGAAAGAGATACAATTGGCTTTTGTTAGCAGTGAGATTTTAGATTCTAGAGAACATACTGAATTAGTTCACAGTCTGCAAGGTGCTTGCAGGTCACCATACCTCGTGAAATGAAGAATGGCAGAAACTTGCCAGAACTCTTTACCTACCTATGCGTGGCACTGTAGAAGTATAGCTAATGCAAGGGCATCCATTTTCTAAGATTAGCTATCTGTGTTATGAATCATACCCCCTTTGTGATTCACATACTGGGTACATGGTTTTAGGACTCTTGTTTTGTTACAGACTGCATCATACCATGATGAGGATTCACATTGAAGTCAGTGGGACTGCTCGTTATTTGTGCAAATCACAGATACAAAACTGAGGACTTAGGTTTACTGAGTGACAGATATATGGAAGTGTGTTTTATGTGAACATATTTGAATATCTGGTTTGTAGAAAACAAGCAGTGTGATGTGTCTGGTGCTTCTTCTTGTCTGTTGGAAGTATTTTCTAGTTTGTATATGTCTGACTTATCTTTCATCTCTCCCTGCCTTTTTCTCATGTCTGTGATACTGACTGCCAATTTGCAGTGTATAGGTTTCAAGCTTTGGATATTCTTTTTTGTTGTCTTCCTTAAGAGACTTTAAGCTAGACTTTATGGCTTTTTACCTGTGACCTTTTTCCAAATATTTTTAATTATTCCAAAGTAAACTAATTTTTTCTTTAAATCTTTCCTTCTCCTCATCTTTTTTATTTCCTGTTTTATCTTGGTTCTTTTCTACATGTACATTTTGTGCATTTTCTTTCTGTGTTATTGCTTCATAATAGTTTATCACAATCTTTTTGTTTCTTTCCTTCACTTATTCTTACCTTTTTGTATATTGTTAAACAGAGTCTTGGGATTATATTTTCACTTGTCATCTGAGATGCGGTTTCAGAATACATCAGAAACATACTATTTGCAAAAACTTTTGTGCTTTTCAATTAGGAAAAAATGTGACATCTACAAACAAGAAGAAGGAGCAAAAGTTTCAGTAACTTTTTTGTTTTTCTGTATTGAAGGAATTGATTCTTTAACTATATTCAGGCAATGAGAAACTAAAAATAAAACTTCTTTTAGATGGGGAATTCTACAGAATTATATAACTTACTTTTCTTCATACTTTTGTTTTATGTGTGTTGATATGAGATGGTCGATTCTTGTGTTCAGTAGGTGAATATTGAGTTCACTGGCAGAATCCCTCATAACAATATTGATTTGTTTTGTTTTCAGTGTAATGAAACTTCCTTCTTTTTTGAAGCACGTAACAAGAGCACATGCAAACATCTCTGGAAATGCTGTGTAGAACATCATACGTTTTTCAGGTGAGTGATGCAAAAGTTGTCGTTTTGTTACCAAAAACAAGGAGACTATATTGAGTAAAAAACTTCTTATACCAACAGAGTGGTGTAACATGGGCTTGCTGCCTGGAAACACATTTTTCCTCTCAATTGTAGAATGCTCTTAAAAGCTGATGCCCTTTTATTACAGGGATGTGACAAATTAATTTTAAAATTGGGTAGTTTGGTGGTTTCTTCAGTCTTAGAATTCTTTTTGAAATAGTATTTCAGGTGGCATAAAGTAGGCTTTAACAGAAGTATCCACAAATGTGTATGGCAGGATATAGCTGCCATATACATTTTTACAAATTTAACCATGAAATTTTCAGCAGCAGCATTTGACTTGAGTGAGGCCTTTGTATTTCAGCCATTAGTGTTTACTGCAATGCACAGAAATTTTGTTTTTTGATAGGAAGAATAACTGAATTTCCATAGTGTTTTGCTTACTTACTGAAGTATAAAATGTTTTCAGTGTTACATGTCTCAAAACACAAAACAATGTTCAAGGGTGTCCAGCACAGAGCCACAAAGATGATGAAGGGAATGGAGCATCTCCCTGCTGAGGAAAGGCTGAGGGAGCTGGGTCTCTTTAGTTTGGAAAAGAGGAGACTGAGGGGTGACCTAATCAATGTTTATAAATACGTGAGGGGTGAGTGTCAGGAGGATGGAGCCAGGCTCTTCTCTGTGACATCCAGCATAGGACAAGGGGCAATGGGTTCAAGCTGGAACATTGGAGGTTCCACTTGAATATGAGAAAAAACTTCTTTACGGTGAGGGTGACAGAGCACTGGAACAGGCTGCCCAGAGAGGTTGTGGAGTCTCCTTCTCTGGAGACATTCAAAGCCCACCTGGATGCCTTCCTGTGTGATCTGATCCCAGTGCTCCTGCTCTGGCAGGGGATTGGACTAAATGATCTTTTGAGGTCCCTTCCAATCTCTAACATTCTGTGATTCTGTGTGTGTGTCCAGCTAGGCACTGGCCAATGGGATGCTTGGGTTTGGCTTTAGCAGTGCTGTGACTGAGTAAGCCCAGAATCCCTCCTGCAGTCTCATTACTGTGGTATGATGTTTTTCCCTGCTCCTGTGAAATATTAAGTGAAAGGCTGCTGTTACCAGCAGTTTACGGTAGGCCCTGAAATAAAGAGGTGTGTAGTCAAAAGAGAAGGGCGTAAACCTGTGGCTTTGTGGAGCACTACAAGAGTCTGCCTGGAGGTAGGGATGAAGAGAAACTAGCAGAAATTTTTTTTTTTTTTGAACCCAAAGTTTGTATTTATCTTTTCTTTTCTTGGGGAGGGGGACTGTAATTGAGACCCAGCTATGTAACTTGCTCTGTTGTTTTATTTTTCAAACTATATAGAGTGCCAGAGAATGAATCAAACTCTCTGTCAAGAAAATTCAGCAAGTTTGGATCCATAGGTTATAAACATCGGTACAGGTGAATTTATTTCCTTGTTTAAACTTCAATTATTCATTCCTCATTTCTTCCTTTCTCTTTTCTTCCAATTAAAGAAAAACCCCACCCAGACAGTGACTCAGAGCAGTTCTGCTGACAAAGCATGAATCAGGGCCATTTTAACAGACTCTCTTTGGGAGTCTGGCAGTTTTGGGACAAATGTGAGTTATTTCTCATTCTCCAGATTCCCAGAGTTCGGTAAGGGCTGCTGTAGCCAGTAGTGAAAGTGAGAGCAAGCTTGGCAATGCTTTAAGTCAAAATCTCTTTGTAAGTCTTGAAATTATGTTCATGTCCTAAAGGATTTTTCCTGACAACTGGGGAATACCAAAACAAGGAGACATGTTGGCTGCTGCCTTTCTTCTGGGGATGAGGAAGGGATTGGTGCAAAGAGGTGTATAAAGTCAGTAACTGTGATGCCCTTCTTTACAGCTGCAGTTGAGTCATGGCAAGGGCTCTTGATCTGAATGGTTATGTCTAATCCTATAGCAGTACTGCTAGTGCTGTGCTGTTGCTTTAAGAATAAAAATGAGGGGGATCTGAAGGGAGGTGAGTGTATCTTTTCTAACTGGAATAGATGGCAAGACTGGATAAGCATTCAAGGCTGCAAGCCTTGAAAGATGCAGTAAACTTCAGACTCGGGTTGTATAGGGAGCACTTGGTCACAATTTTAGCCTGAATTAACCAAGCAGACAGTGTGGCATAAAGGGAAGTAATACTGTGATACAGAGGAAGATGTGGTAGGGAGAGTGGATTTAAGATCTTCTAGCTGCTGTGCCACAGACAACTAGCAGAATGTAGAATGTAGTTAAAATTGTAAGTTGTCAGAAATCCACTAGTTTTTAGTGAGTTTTATTGAAACTTCAGGTCTGTTGACATGATACGATCTTTGTCTTATAAGGCACTTAATTTGGCAATTGGTGAGCTCTCTTTTAAATCCAGTTCTGACACATCAGCTGAGCAATTTTAAGCCAAGTAATTTATAGTCTTGATTTTTAGAATTGCTGTAGAGTTGCATATTCAGTGAACCTGAAAGGGAGGGTTGAAAGCAGCAAATCAAAACCATATCTGACATTCAGGCCCCTCTCTTTTTCCATTTTCATTTTTCCTGTTGGTCAAGTGGGGATAAAAATAGTTTTTCATCTTTTATAGTTATTTTAAAACTCCTAGGTGAAAAGACCCTATTGACTATAATGGCAAATTCTAGATGTTTTTTCCATGGGATTCTAGGTTTGTTTAGGTTTATTTTTGTTTGTCTCTGCTTCCTGTCTGTATTTCCATCATCACTCAAGATGTACATAGATTGTGATGGGTAAGGCCGACAATCATTAATAGGCAGTTCTTTGTCACTTCCTCTTAGGAAGACTTTTCTAAAAACAAGAAAACCATAACCCCCCATTTCTCTAGCAGCTCCTGGATTGGAGATAGTGTCTTTGGTAGGTACTAATAGCAGTGTGCAATAGTAGTCCTATTACACTTGTCATCAGTCAATCAGAGTTCCCAGTCAACTCACTGTTATCTTGGATGTATGATCTTGCTTATAAGGAAGGTGTTGCTGATGGAGGGATGACTATGCCTGTGCTGAGCCTGAGCTCATGTGACTGAATATCAGCTGTCTCCAGCCAGGATCATAGGTGTGTTTCTGCCCCATCTTCTTCAACGTATTGCATAATAATACAGATTATATGGGTTATCACATTATCTGGCCTGATACAGCTTCTTCTTACTGTAGATAATAGGGGAATGATTGTATTGCCTTTGGGGTTTCTAGTTGGATCCTGACCCATACAACCACATCTGTGAAACTGGATGGGACTTCGGTGGATTCCTGCTAGAGTACTGCGACTGAGAGTTTCCTCTCGTGGACCATTTGAGCATTTTGGAGAAGGGCACTGGCACTGGGGATGAGAAAACTCTGTACTTAACGGGACCTTCCAATCAATTTTTAAAAAAATACCATGAATCTTTTTTTTTCCTGCTGGTAGTGCATTTAAGTTCATCGTCCTTTTTTAATGAGTTTCAAGGGTGATCTGTGATATGGTTTGCTGTTGGGGTGATGGTCATTACTGACAGCTATGTTTATAATGTTAGTTTTGTCTAGAACACATTGGAGTATATATTTCCTTTCTAGTATGAAGTGTTCCCTGTTCTACTGCATGGATTCTTGAGAACTCCCCCTGACCTGGGTGGATGTTCTAGTAAATGTGGGTTGTGACACCTAGTTGCACCATATTGATTATATGGTGTTAATGATAAATAGTGATAATCAATTGGTGTTTGACCTGTTAATTCTCATCTTGGAATTCAGAGCAGCAGTAACAGCATTTTCATGTGCTTCGAGAATCTTCTTTTTGCTTATCCATGAGCTTTGATCATCTTCTCTCTTTGCCTTTGGTCCCTGTTGTAGAACCAAAAACAGTGACAGTGTTGTGTGTCTGTATACATCATTAGCTCAAAGCAGAAACGATAATACCACCATTTGACTGTGAATGTAAGGGGGCCATAATACTATCTTTTGTCTTTTTTTCCTTTAAAAAAAAAAACTAGCTACTTCTTATTAGGTGGCAGACAGTTTTCAGGAAAGCAATTTCCTTGTCTTAAGATCAAATGCTTTTGATAATATGAGGAGGTGTTAGTGTGAGTGGAAAGTCTTGTGCCCCGACGTTTTGTTAAAACTGCTTCTGCAACTTGCAAGACTGGCATGGTTGCCAGACTTCAAAGTTGAATAGAAGTGTTTTCTGTCTCACTTGGAAGCAAAAACCCCATTAAACTGAGTATCAAAACCCAGTATTACTATGATGTAATGTTAGAATTTGGGGGTTTTTTTGCCCTTTAATTCTTTTACAGATTTAGAGAAGGTAAATATTCTACAGTGCTGACTACCCCTGTGGGGCTATTGGTGAAAATACAATCATCATCCTAGTGGAGTCTATTTGCATAACTCAGTATGTAATGCCTGCTTAGTTGCTTGGCACTTGCTAGTATGATACCTGTTTACTCCTAAAGCATCAAACTGCAGGTGTTTAAGCAACTGGGAGTTAAAACTAACAGTTACTTATCTTGTGTAATAAGTTCCCAGAAGCAAACATGAAGTTTTGGTGAGGAATATGAGGCCTGTTTTGCATTTTTTATTATGAACACTTTATTCTGCTTAGTCACATGGAGAGAAATATTAAAATGAATTTAAAGAATTTATTTAAACTTGAGAACTTATTTAAATATGCAATGAAGAAGAGGCTTGCTTCTCTAAATGGGAATCAGGGCTTCTACTCAATTTATTATAATTTGGGCCTGTGCTAGTGAGGGTACTTTATTACAGATTGCTTTGCATGGGGTTTTCCATGCCATTTAAGTTCATTCCACATGGCAGAGAAGTAGCCCCTTACTGACTGGAGCTGAACAATGTTAAATGTGTGTTCTCCTGAGAAAAACTTACAGAAAAAATTGAGGAAGTAATCAAATTATTGAAGAAAGTCTTATGTTAAAATATTTGAGATTATAAAAGGTCACCCTATCTTAGCCTCTTTCTAATAAGCCAGCATTTTGTTTTAGTTGCTTACTTCCTCCTGGAAATACCCCATATAGAAGAGATTGGCACAATCTATTGTTGATTCTGTGAATAATTGATTCAAAACAAGTCAAGGTAGTGCTACTCTGCAGGAGAATGAGAGCTGGGATGAAAAGTGATTAGCTAACAAAACACGCTGCCCAAACCCTACACATTTTTTTTCCAGTCTGAAGATCCTCTGTGTCTTTTATCATTTTTTCAAATGTTCATCACGTGATTTTGTTGTGTTTTCAAGTGGCAGGACATCTTTGCAGATGACTGGGGACCCTTCTGTGCAGCTCCCGCGGCCTGACCAGCACATTGAGAGAAGTCGCAGCAAGACTTACCCCAAAAGAACACAACAGACTGGTAAGTCCTTCTCTGTTGGGCCTGTGGAGAGATGCTTTCTTTGGTCTTTGCTTCATTTCATTTTCAAGAGGTGATTCAGAACTGCTGCGGTGTCCTCAAGGATCTCTCAGAATGATTCTCTCTTTTGCCATAGATCAATATTTATACCTAACCTTAACTGGATGTAAAAGCTCCAGCTTTGTGGATGAAAGTAAAAGAGATGGTCTGGATCAAACGCGATAAAGCACCATGTTTGTGTGTCTAATGTAAAGTATGAAAGGGAAGTTTGAAAACAGGTGGTGAGAACATGCTTTTTTTTCAGGAGTCCTGTCTCTTACTGAATAATTTTATACCTATGTGTCTTGGTTGGTATCCTATTGTTCCAGCTGCTTGACCCAAGGTGTCTCTCTTGTACATCCTCTCCACAGCCGAAGGGCAATATCCCTTTATTTTGATATTAAGTGGAACAGAAGTTAGTTCCATGCCCTCTGCAATTTTAATGTGCTTGAGATATGTGAGCTGGAAATCTATGCTGCATGCTGAAGATGTCAGGCAAAGCTGGAAGTTTTTACAGGTGTTAGAGGAAACATGAGATTAAGCATGAATCACAGGAGTCACACCCAGAATAATGGATGTTTCCTGAAATTTAGTAGTTGAGGCAAAAAGCTTTTCTAATGTCAAGCTCCAGTTCTATATGTGATTATGCCTGTGTGCTTAGCTTCATCTATGACAGCAGTCATGCAGATCTTGGTCAAACTCATGGATGGAGTGAAGTATGTATGTATGTGTTAGCAGTTTGTGAAAAAACTTGTCTGGGCTTTAAAATGTAAGCAAGATTTCTCTTTATCATGGGTTGTTAGAGGATCACAACTTTAGAGGGTCCCCATTTTTAAAAAGACAGCAGGCATGTACATTGGGAAACCTCCCATGTTCATTTTAGATTCTGTCTTTTGACTCAGAAACAGAGCTGGTATGTGCTGGTATGTTCTGCCTTTTAGCTGCAGTGGACCTTGAAGTGTAGTGTAATTAAAAGTATTGCCCTTGGAAAATACAAGTAGTTTACATAATTTTAAAAAAATTATTTACTTAAGCGTAAGAAGAGAAGGATTGCTTTACTTTCTGATTTTGATATCATAGAATCATAGAATGGTTAGGGCTAGAAAGGACCTTAAAAATCATCTAGTTCCACCCTCCATCCCATGGGCAGGGAGACCTCCCACTAGCCCAGGTTGCTCAAAGCCTCATCCAGCCTGGCCTTGAACACCTCCAGGGATGGGGCATCCACAGCTTCTCTGGGCAACCTGTTCCAGTGTCTCACCACCCTCACAGTAAACAATTTCTTCCTTATATCTAGTCTAAATCTGCCCTCTTCCGACTTAAATCCATTACCCCTCGTCCTGTCACTACATGCCCTTTTAAAGTCCCTCCCCATCTGTCTTGTGTCCACAGTTGTCAATAGGTGCCTCAGAGGACAAGAGGTTGTTCACCCTTGAACCAAGTGATTTAGACTTTGGTTCATCTGGGGTGTCCCATTCTTAGGGTGGTAGTTCAAGATGAACAGAATTTCTCACCTCATTAGTCCCCAGTTCAGCTGTCCAGAAAATTGTGTGGCTATTCAGAGGTAAACTTGTCAACTGAAACTCAGCCCATAGTTGTAAATAATGTTTACCTTAGTGCAGGCAGTGAAAGTCCTTCTATATTGCTGTGTGTCTAAGGGTGTGTGTGTTGTGCTTGGTTTTTTTTTTTTTTGTTTTGTTTTGGGTTTTTTTTGGTGTTTTGGTTTTTTTTTGTTTTGTTTTTGTTTTTTCTGTCTCTTTGACTGGAATTGTGAGGAAAACTGAAATGTTCTTATGGCCTGTTCTGCTGATGTAATGTAATGCAGAGTTCTCTGGGCAATGCGAGTTTGTTGTTTAGGTGGATTTAGATCTTTTTTAGGTGAACCAGTAGCTACAAATGCATGGCTGTAGCATGGGCAGTCTGCATTGCCTCCATCGTAGTGGTATGTGGTGTGAAGTGCTCAAGCCTCTAACATCTGGCTTCTCACTGAAATTTTTTCCCTTGTTCCTTCTTTTTTGTATACATGTTCTGGTGTTATTCTCAGTTACATAGTATGTGTTTTTTATACTCTTTTTCTGTCACCTAATGTAGAAGTTAGCTATCTTTTGCAGAGCTGAGTGACTAATAATGTTTCTTTGTCTCATTGGTCCACTGAAGTATGCCAAAGTCATTAGGACTGCAGCCACTTGGTGACGTCTGCGTTAAGAGTTGGAGCAGGTACCAAGAAAATGATAGAAAATATTTACAGTGTAGACAGTTTGGCTTTATCATGGCAGCTTATTTTCCCAGAATCCACATTACAGTGGTTTAAAATGCAGTAACCTCCCTTTTATCACTTGCTTAATACATTTCATATCCCAGTTGTTCTAGGGTTAGTGGAAAAATAGACCAGGAAACTTCAATGAATATGCAATCAATGCTTTTGTATTGGTGTTGTGTTTGGGGTTTTTTTTCTGTATGTTTAGGCTGGTGTTCACGTTGATGTTCAGTTGGAGAAGGGGGTTTTGTTTTGTAAAGTCTTGTATGTGAGACATATAGTGTATTTTGTTTGCTTATTCGCCCTGTTTCATTTCAGCTGTGAAAGAGTTACAGTTGCATTTTGTTCTGGTTGCAAGTCCTAAGTTCAAACATGGGACTGGCTCTTTCATTCTTCTGCCTTACCCTCTTAGGGCAAGACTGATAATGTTCAGCTTTCCCAACAGTGCGTTGGGTGAAAGCGTTCATTATTCTTTTGGCTGAATGCTGCACATGAAAAGCTCCTTGGGAATGTCCTCTGTGGACAAACATTGATGTGACCAGACCTGTTGTAGTGGGTCTGAGTTTATTCAGTGGGGGAAAACGCATTGCTTAAGAGTTTGTTGTTGTTTGATAGCTGAAGACTTGATTTGTCCCTGCTGTGCACACTGGGTAGTTGTATAAACCAGTATGAAGTAAATGCTGCCATTCTGATTTAAAAGCCAGGTGGAGAACTGGGTGTGGGTATTAAAATTACAGTACTGTCTGTATTAGAATAGTCCCTAAGCCATCACAAGCAGTCACAGTCCCTGCCCTGACTACCTTATGTATTTCCATAGATGCCTGTCATTAACCTGCTTCTCCAGCCTCAGTTGTGGAGCTAGAATTGTAGGTCTAGTGCATTCAAAGTCACAAATCTTTTCCCAGAAAGCTGTGAGATTGGGTTTGAAAGTTAAATTTTAGAAAATGAATGTTGGGGTAATTTTATCTAGTTGGTAAAAGGTACACAAGGTGGAACATACCTAAAGACAATCATTACAGTTTCTGTAAGTGTGGACAGAAAGTTCCTGATTAAGCTAGTTATTTGTACAAAAGAATTGCACAGCAAGCGCTTTTTTTTAAAAAGCAAAGCAAAGGTCCTCGTTGTGGGCAGCAGTGAAGTCAAACACAGGTAATACGACTTCTTGTCTTAGCAGAAACCTATTTCATATTTCCGGGTGGATTCTGCCTCTGTAATAGTCACTGGTATGTTGTCTTTTCTTTGGTTTTCCCTTAACTAAGTACTTGTTCAAATAGTAGGGTGGCAACCAAGGAACTCAACAGTGAGAAGGAGCTGCTGCTTTTGTAAGGATTTACTAATACCGACTGCTCCAAAAGCTGATGTGCCCCACGCAAGCTCCGCAGCACCAGCATTTGTGCAGGGCACTCAAGGAGTTGCAAAGGCATCACAGAGTGTTTTGCACTTGGGTGGACTGACTCTGCATCACCTGACCCCCATCGCCTGACACCCAGAGATGTGTGGGTGTCAGCAGAACGGCAAGGCTTTTCCAAACATAGCAGAGGATCAGTTCTGGAGGTGGCTATTACTTTTACAGCACTTGACCTTTGCCTCTTTTTCTGTCAGTAGTTTCATAGCTATGACATGTTTTGGAGCATGAGTTCTTATTGCTCCATCAAGTTATGAGCCCTCTGAGGGGCTTAACTGGAAGCTACCTCACTTACGTAGTAATATGTGAAGTACCGAAATTATTTGTTTGATAAAGTCGTATCTTTGCTGATTTCAGTACTTCTGTGGGCCAAATTACTGTAGTGGGTTATGTTGTCTTGTGTATTTCGTGGCCTAGGAAAGGCAAGCTGAACATATCTGCATGCAAAAAGATATGGTCAGAAACCCTACGATATCCTTGTAGTTTAACACTTTGACCTACTACATTTTCATTTCACTACTAATACCTTCCTTAAAGGTGGGAAGTTTTTGCTTCCTGTTCTTATGTGCTGTCATCTTTATTTATTTGTAATTTTTGACTGTAAGCATCCTTCTCTTCCTACAAGTCAGGGGAAGAATCTTTGTAGCAGTCTTTTATGGCCTTAGTGAAGATTGAGGATTCTTTTTCTTATCATTTTCTAATCCACATTAACTCAAGAAAGTTTCTTTGTTCAGTAATTTGGTTTTCTTAACAAGCAGGTTGTAGTGGCAGTGTAGCTATTGCTTCATTCCTGAAGACAGAAAATAACTGTATGGGTAGCTGTGCAGTGCTTCAGAGCATCTGGAGAGTTGGTTGTCTCCTGTTGTGTAAAATAGAGGATACATTCAGAATGTTACTTTCCTTTCTGTCTGTGAGTCTGTGCCCATTCTGCGTTTCCTTAAACAACAAAAAGTGCCTTGAAGGAGCAAATATTGTGCAAGACAGGACCCAGGCTGCTCCCCTCTCCTGTCAGGCATTAGTCTGATAAAGAAGTAAACTACATCATTAGAAGTGGTGAGGTCAAACACGTGAAGGGCTTAGCTGTGTTGCTTAAGCAAAGACGACTAATGCCACTTGAGACCCTCTGCAGCAGAGGCATCTGCAGAAGACTAGCAGATCTAACCTGCAGGAGAGGCAATTGATGGCCAGACAAGATGCCCTAGGATATCTCAAGTGTTTCTGATGAAGTATATGAGAGTCCAGAGACTTTGTATGTCAGAGGGCGGGTATGGAAAGTTGAGGGAGAGTGTGGAGAAATTTTTGTCTGAAATTGTGGAGAAAGCTTATAATGCTAAATCTTACCACAGCTTAATTTCAGACATTACATTTCCGTTTCAGTCAAACAAACAGGCTTTGAGCTTGTGCCACTATATTAACAACACTGTGATGCTGTTGCTTGTGCCCAGAGGACATAGAATTTCCTTGTTAGCAGTCTTACAGGCTTCAGTCAATCTGTTTTGTTATCTTCAGTGCACATGCTCAGAATCCTGTCCAGAGCTGATTTATGCTATCAGTGATGTTGTTTTGCTGTTTTATCTAAAATCTGATTCAGTTTTGCAATAAATGACCAAAATTGCCAGTTAGATGGAAAGAGAATGCGTGAACTGAAGAAAAATTGCAAATTAATATGAATAGCACAGCATGGAAACGAAAATTATAGCACCATTAGGAACAAACCTGTCTTGGTGGTTAATATATTACTATATACCAAGCTGAACAGAATGGTTCTTTTTTTTGTTCGTGGTACTGAGCTGTATACATCTGCAAAGCATAATCTTATCATGCCACTTTGACGTTAACCCAGTATGATATATCCAGATTCCCTTGGCCCTCAGTGCTCCTAAATAATGAATACACAAATTTGTTTCTGTGAAGCCTGTTATATGGGGGCTCAAAGAGGGGAAAAATGCATGTTTCCCCTGCTTCTTCAGGTTCCTTTTCATGGCGCAGGTGGGGACTTAAGTGCCAACAGTGCAAAAAGTGCAGTATCAAAATGGAAAGAGTATTGGGCACAAAATCAGAAACGATGCACATAGCTTCCGCATATTGACCAAAAGTTTTTGATTCATTTAAACTGATCCTTAGCTGTCTCTCTCAGAGTATTACTCATTATTTTTTCTTTCTATTTACATTATTATTTTTCTAATCCATTGATTTACAGTTATTATTTTCCTGGTCATAATTTAGGATATGCTAGTGTTGTGTTGCACTGTGTTACTACATTGTTAGAACAAACATGTTCGTCTTGCTTTACCATCTAATCTAATCTAACAAATTTTAGACACCTTGGAGATTCCCAAGCTTTTTCATACTGTATATTCTCCTCACACCTTTCTTCTCATTGGTGACTGAACAGGGAATTCACTTCTGGTGGTGGTGGCATAGTACCCCTCTGAAAACAACAGCTTCAAACTCCTCTGTCTCATGTGGAAGAGTAATGAATATGACCCATGTTAAATGTTCTTGTGATGTGGCATAGACACACTTGCTACCCTTAGCAAGTAGAGCATGCACCAGATGTCTTGTGTATCATTTTATCTCTCATGCTGCGCTGTGTTCAGTAGGTGATTACGCTGAATAGGTGTGCAAGTGTATATGCTACCGGACTGTTCTGTTTGTGTTTTTTTTATTTTTTCAGGATCTAAGAACATGAGCCAAATTGCAACAAACAGGGAAAATGAAGGAACTACCAAAATTATTGCACCTTCCCCTGTGAAAAGGTACGTTGACCAGCAGTTCCTTTCCAGCTTCTAAGAGATTGTGTATTGCATTGGCTAGAGGAACACATTTAGTGATCATTAGTAACAGTTTATCCTGCCCTTAAGTTTGGGACTATCTGATCTTCTACTGACAAAAGTCAGAGAGTGTTGCCCAGTAATTCATTTTAACAAACTCTGATCTTCAGAGGAACCTGGAACAGGGGTCCCACATGACACAGAGTTTGGAAACCCACAAGTTGGGACAAGTTAATGGGAAGGCAAACAGTCTCAGTTTTAAATACGAAAAAAACCAGATAGTGACCCAAGGGTCATTGTCGAGGATGATCCTGTGAAGTCCTATGTGTCTCTCCCCTGGGAGCTGCGGCTGGCTAGCAGGGCCCTCAGGGCATGGGGTCTTCTGTGTCTGCACAGGACAAGCTCTGCTTGGGATGTGTGGGCACGGAAGAGCTGGGCCTAGCCTCTCTTCAATTAGTGCTGTTAATCTTGCAGTTCAGTACCTGTTGCACTAGTAAATCCAGACCAAAACTCATGAGTGTTTGTGCCTGATCCTTAGGAGCAGCGAGTTGCCAGGGCTCCTCTGGGCTTGTGTGATCTACTGTGTTTAATTACCAGTGCTGAAGTGTGCATCCCTGGTTATTAGGCATATTTGAGAGAAAGAGGTGAGGCTCAGATTCAAAAAGGCATTTATATCCCCACCCTTAGTTTTCAGTGGAATTTGGGTGCCCAGATAAAAAAATGAGTGTTCTGTCAAAACAATGAGTCTGTCAAAGCTCAGCAGCTAACTTTTTTGCTTAGTTGCCTGGATGTCTGTCTATGCATGCCCAGCAACCCTGACAGGTTTTTTAGGGCTGAGCACCTCTGGCCTTATCTCTCCATTGAAGCTGTGGGCTTCACATACTAGGTGTCTGGACTGGCCTCTGAAGAAGTGTCTTAACAGATTACCTGCAAATATTTGTGTGATAGTGTTTCCTGTTGCCTAATATTTCAAACAGTTGCCTCAAGAAAGAAGAGCTGAGTTTAGTTACTTCCTCAGTCTGAGGGAAATTGTATCAAATATTCTAGCCCTTAGAAAATAATACTAATAATGGGTTGAAAGAAAGTTTATGATTTTGCCATTCAGTCATGCTGAAGCTACGCCGTTGAGCACAAAACCATACAAAGATGTATAAATACCTGCAGGGACGGTGCAAAGAGGACAGAGACAGGCTCTTTTCAGTGGTGCCCAGTGAGAAGTGTAGAGGCATTGAGCACAGACTGAAACACAGGAGGTTCCTCCCAAACACCTCACTGTGAGGGTGACTGAGCACTGGCACAGGCTACCCATGGAGGTGGTGGAGTGTTCCTTCTTGGAGACGCTCAAGAGCTGTCTGGCAATGATCCTGGGCAACTGGCTCTAGGTGGCCCTGCTTTAGCAAGGGGGTTGGACCAGATGACCTCTAGAGGTCCCTGCCAACCCCAACCATTCTGTCGTTCTGTGATTAGTTAGGAGAGAGAAAGGTACAAAGCAGGAGCTAGCCTTATTCCATGCTACGGAGGTGACTGTATTAGGAAGGGATAGGAGCTGTTCACTACAGCTTGTGCTCTGAATGCTGTAGTGAACAGTTCATTTTAGCAATGAACTGTTAAAAAGAAATAGATAGACAGGTTGTAGAACAAGAACCAAAATAAAGGGCTCTCAACATGGCAGCTTCAACATTTCTGAGTTTATTTTCTTACCTTGGCCGTTTAAAAGCAATTCACAGGCAGATTCTCACTGAGTCACAGTTTTAAATTGTGTTAGTCACTTACAGCAAAGAAGTGTTGGAAATGTTTTTCTTGCATGCTTTCCATTTAGAAATGGATTTGTTTTTCTCTGTGTCTCTGCACATGTAAAGCACCTTTCAGGTCTGCCAGGCTTAGTATGCGTGACAGGCAGTGCACATGCTTTGTGCAGCATTTACAGTTTGGTAGTTGTTGTAGTTTTAAGGCCACCTGTCAATGAAGCACCATGTAGCCTTTCACCCTCTCCTCCCCTCCAGTTGGATGGGGAGGAGAATCGGAAGAACAAAAAGGTAAAAACCTCATGGGTTGAGACAAGGACAGGGAGGGTTCACTCACCCCTTATGGTCACAGGCAAGAAACAGACTCGACTTGGGGAAAACACAAAAACAATTTAATCTTTGTTAGCAACCAAACCCAGAATAACATAATGAGAAAGAGAACTACATCTTAAAAAGGCACCTCTCCCCCACCCCTGCCTTCTTCCCAGGCCCAAAGGCTTTGTTCCCAATTTCTCTACCTTCTCCCTGCTGGTGGTGCAGGGGGCAGGGCATGGGGGTTGTGGTCAGTCCATCCTGTGTTTCTCTGCGGCTCCTTCCTCCACAGGGGAGGGCTCCTCACAGTGTTCCCTGCTCCAGCATGGGGTCCCTCTCACAGTAGGGTCCGGCACAGATGGCTCCAACGTGAATCCTTCCCATGGCCCACAGTTCTCCACTAACTGCTCTGGCATGGGTCCCTTCCACGGAGTCATGGCCTCCTTTGGGCACAACCGCCTCCTCCAGTGTGGGATCCTCCATGGGCTGCAGGGTGGTATCTGCTCCACCGTTACATCTTCATGACTTATCAAGTTCCATGGGCTGCACGGGGACAATGGGCGTCACCATACTCTTCACCATGGGCTGCAGGGGAATCTCTGCTCCGGCATCTCTTCCCTCTCCTTTCTCCTCACTGACTGTCATCTCTGCACAGATTGTCTCTCTCACATCCTGCTCCTCTCTCTGAGGCAGGTTCTCTCGCTGGCTCCTGAGAAACTCCTGGCTCTCAGGTGGGGTCTGCGCTGGCTTGGCCGGGGCCGGGCTGTGGCAGAGGGGGGGGGG
>NW_010128008.1:6077-7662 GCF_000699245.1 Pterocles gutturalis | reverse complement strand
GCTTTGAAAAGAGACTCAGCAAAGGGACTGAACCTTCACCTGCTGGATTTGTTATTCCTCGGTGGTTTCTAGCCAACTGGATATTTCACACGGGTCACACACAGACGCGTATATTATGTAGTTGTGTGTGCACACACATAGAGGGAGAGGATCTGCCATGGGTAGGGTGATTATTTTAACCCTGCCATCCTGCTGATATGTATATTTCCAGATGAATGTGGATGTTATTGGTTTCCTCTTTGTGATCTCTGAGCCTTTTGCTTTTGATAACAAAACGTGGACCAGTCCACAAGGAATTGAGTGAATTTCCTCAGACCATCCTGTTCTTTCAGTGGTAAGATATAAATGAGGATTTATCTACGCTGTCAGCGATGTCTAATCCGCCTTCTCTAACCTGTCTGGCAACGTCCATCGCTCCGTGCTGTGAGAAGGGAGAAGCGTGCGGAGTCAGCAGTGGCTGCGAGCGCACAGTATGTAAAAATAAATCAATAAAAAGGAAAGGAAGGAGGTTTAAAACTTGATGAGGTGGCTCCAGGAGAATAGTCCTCACCTGGGGGAACCCCTCACTCTTGTCTTTCCCGCGCACGCTGAGGATGGAGAAGGTGATAACGATGCAACCTGCAGGAGCAGCCCCCTGCCCAGGATGGTTTGCAGTGTTTCCATGCAGGTTCCCATCGGGGGTGGTCTCTGGCCGAGCTGATGCAGCCGTCGCCTCCGTTCTCCCGGCGCGGCTGGGATGGGTGCTGCGTTCTCCCGGCGCGGCGCTAGGTACGATGCTGTTGCGCTCACAGGCAGATTGTCCACCAGATGGTACAGCCTACTCTCAGAGAAATATTTGAAAGGGCAACAAAATACAGCAGAAGCCATTTGACAGTCCACATGGTGAGTGCAGAATTAGCCAAAAATGACTCCGCTGGAAGCACACAGCCAGTGCTGAGCAAAGCTGGAGGTGCGGCGGAGGGGAGGCACCCAGACTTGCAGAACTTCCATGCAAGCCTTGTGCTCCCAGCTCTGCTCCTCTTTCCCACCCAGCATGGCTCTTCTGCAGCACCCTGGGCGTTCAGGATGCTTTTACGTTAAATCACTGCGGGAGAGTTGCTCCTGAATTGCACCGATCACGTCTGGACCAAAAAATCCCCTGGACTTTTGGAACAACCCTGGGGAATCTGCTGGGGTGGGAGACGGGGGTTTCTGCGGGTGGAAAGGCAGCGGTCCTTGCTGGGACCCCAAGAGCTGATGCTGGCGGATGCTGCTGAGCTGCAGGAACAGGGGGTGCAGGGGCTGCTCTGGGGGGCTATTGGGTGCAAGGCCAACCTGACATGGTGGGATGGGGAGCCTGGGGCAGGGCTGGAGCCCCAGAGACGCCCAGAGTAGGGCTGAGCCTGGGCAGGGGTTGCGGGAGCAGGGGGATGCTGGGAACCACTGGGACACACAGGGTTGGGCAATCCCAAGCTCTGATCATGTGTTTCCCACACACCAGAAGAGATTTGGTGTTGGACAATATGTGACAGTAACAAAACACTAAATTTTCCAGCTTCGCACGCAATTCTTCCATTCTTAGTTCCCAGTAGGATTTCGTCCTGGG
>NW_010128008.1:0-6067 GCF_000699245.1 Pterocles gutturalis | reverse complement strand
AAAGAGTTGGGGGGTTGGAATGACACATCTCACCCCAGAGAACCATGCCCCCAGCACAGTGGTTTTCACCCAAATCATAATCCCACATCCCGGCAGGGACACAGCGATGCAGCCCGGTGCTGGTGCAGAGATGTTCTTGCACAGAATAAAGAGCCGAGAAAGGGGCTCCCAAGGGTCCCAGTGGGGTCCCAGCAGGAGTTCCCGCGTTGCCGGTGCTTGGGGTAATTAAAGGCTGAGTCTCTGCTGCTGGAGAGCTGACATCTTCAGGTGGCTTGTAACAAAAATTCATACCGCTGCTAACTGTGCCACCTAGTCACGCTGTAAAGTAAATTAATTACTGCCAGAGAGCTAATAATAACAGCTCGGGCAGGATAGGAGCAATATTATGGTTTCCATCAGAGACTGCGCTGAGGCTTTTGCCTCTCTGCTGCCCATGAGTGCAACCCGGCAACTGCTGACTGTAACGTTTCTATTGTATAGTTTATGCTAAATATGCATATCTTAATTGCATTAGTCAAAATAATTAGCTAATATATTTCTGCATAATGACGAGGTAAGCAAATATCACCATAGCTCAGTGCTTCTTGCATGAGTAAATTTGGAAAATTAATAGACTCCCAATTTCCTAATTATCTGTCTTTTATTCCAAACTCAAACAATGAAATGCTGTTGCACACCCCTGGGCATCTTGTCATTTAGTTTGCACCTTGAAAATTTTAAAACACCTGTTTTTCTCTTTTTTCCCCGCTTCGAAGAGGAAATGTGAACATTCCTTCCTCCCCTTCGCTGTGCTGGGGAGTGAGGCTGCTGCTCGCAAAGTGGAGATCGCAAAGTTTGTGAACTTCTGAATTTCCGGATAGAGCTGGGAGCAGGAATTAGAATAAAACCATCTTAGACTTAAAGAAATATATATTGAATGGGTTTCCAGTGCTGACAACAGCCAGAGCGGCTCTTTCATAGCACCGATCCGCTTCTCAGACCCCCCCCTGCTCCAGCTGCAAACTTCCCAACTTCTGCATCAACATGCAAATTGCAGCGCCGTGGAACGGGGCTGGATGTAAAGCTTGTGAATTAATAAACATGGATTGTGGAAAGAGCCTGCCGGAACGGCCGAGCTCTCCCTCTCTTTAACCTGCAGACAGCGTCTGAGTGGAGAACGGGGAGCTCCTCCGACCACAAATGGAGAGCACACATCTGCAAACCTGATTGTCCCAGAACTTTTTCATCTCCTGGTCTGCAGACACAAAGGAGGGATGCTCCGTGCGCAGCGATGCTCCTCCGCAGCCACGGGAGCTGCGCGGGTCCCAAGGCGGGTTATTCCTTCCCTCCCCAGAAAAAAAGATATTTTTTTTTCCACTCATTTTAGCAGCTGAATTGTTCTCCACTGAGCCATTCATTTTTCGCCAGGGTCCCTGGTGTGGGTTTGTGCGCCTTTGTCACCGGAGCAAGGATTTATTATAAAATATCAGCCCAGGGAAGTTTGAAAACATCCCAGCCTCCCATTCGGCAGCTTGTATGCTGTCATTATTGCACGCTAGGTTGTTACAGATGGCTTTAATCAGATCACTGCAGGACTTGTTGCCCACCTCTTCATGCACTGTATTTTTAAGAATACTCTGAATACAACAGTAAAGCTTTTAAGAGTACAATGGTAATACTTTAGAATACAATATTTGAGAATACAATAGAAATATTGCAAAGCATCCTTTGCAAATGAAAATATTTGCAGGGCGGGCACTGGTGCAATGAGGAGATGCTCACAGGATGGGTCCCAGCAGGTGAGCCACCACTGGGGGATCCGGGCTGTCACCTGCAGAGCCCGGGGGCTGCTCTCTGCATCTGGAAACGCCTCTACTTTTTCAGGAGTGTTGTCACATCCCGGCAATTTGAGCAAAATTGCTGGAAAGGTGCTGGTGGTCCCAGGAGCAGGAACCCGTCACGCTGCTGCAGGGGGCTGGTGGCCCTGGTTGGGGTCCCCATGGTGGGTTTCCCGTGGTGGCATTAGGACGCCGGTGCCATTCCCATCGGTTCGCGCAAGTGTTGTAATTTCCAGGCGGCACGCACCGAGGCAGCGATCACGGCGGGTCTAACCTGTGTTTAGTGTATCGCTGTCAGAAGCTGCCTCGTGAAACTTCTGCAATATAAATGAACCAGCTGGTATTAGAAAAAAGTGTGAAGATCTTTTTCTCTTTTTTATTTCTCTTGCGGGTGAGGGAAGGGAAGAGGAGTGGGTGTGCTGCAAGGTTTGTGGAGAGATTCGGTGGCTGTCAGTATGGTTTCAATGGAGTTTGGGCTATTGTTGTTATTATTATTATTATTCCTATTGTTATTATTATTACTATTATTATTATTATTTTTGCTCTGCCATGTTTCAGGAAATCTGCTGATCTTGATGCACCTATTTGGTCAGCAGTCGTTAAGCCTTGTGGCATGTTGACATTTTATAAAACCTCGTGGTTGGATGTCCCAGTGGGTAGTGGGGGTCACACCAGTGAGCCCGTTCCGTCGGACCCCTCCGTGAGCACCCCGGGTGGTGTTTGTGGCTAAACCGAGGTGTGCCCTTGCTTTGGGGGCTGGTTATGGAAGGAACGTGGTGGCCTCTCCGTGGTTCAGATTTACTCTTCCTTCTTGGTGAGATGGGGATGTATTGAATCCTGTAAAAATATAATTAATTTGTTTTTCTGTTCAGGAAGATGAGGAGCCTGCGGGACGGCTCTGCAGCTGCAATAGTGCATTGACACGAGGGTTGCCCACAGCAGGTCGTCGTCGCTCCTGGGTGTGCAGTAGCTCCTTCGAGATGCTCCTGCCACCTCCTCCTTCCCTCATCTGGACTTCTCAGAAGTTTTTCCAGGGGGAGCATCCTCTGCAGGAGATGGGATGTGACATTTGCAGCCTTTTGTTTGCAGTCTCAGCCAGATTGGGAGCAATCACAAGTCATTTCCATCTGACGCTCGTCCTCCAGCTTGCTGGGAGCAAGCCGGGGGTTGCGTGGGAGCTCCAGCTTCCAAACGAGAGGAGCAGCATGCAGCCCCTCAGTCCAGGAGGCCAGGGGAGAAGAACAAAATGCCATCCTGCATCTTGTTGTGGTCCTTGGGATGGCAGGGTTCCTCAGAGCATCCCTCAGGGATGCAGGGCTTAGGGCATCCCCTGGCAGTGGGGATGGATGGAGGGCTTGGAGCCAACCCGGCTTTATCCTGGGAGAAGTGGTAGGA
Organism: Pterocles gutturalis; assembly: GCF_000699245.1. NCBI lineage: Eukaryota > Metazoa > Chordata > Aves > Pterocliformes > Pteroclidae > Pterocles > Pterocles gutturalis. The sequence goes on along the minus strand of NW_010128008.1, from coordinate 2,855 downwards.
TCTGGGGTGCAAGGGACAGCTGGAGGTCCCCTGGTCCAGCTCCTGCTCTACCATTGACACCACAGAGGGTCACTCAGGTTGGGCGGGGTGGCTTCACCAGGCACTTGGTGGGACCAGCATCCCATGAGGTTACGGCAGCACAGGGTGCTGAGCATCATCTCCAGGCTCTGCAGGTCCTGGTGGGTTTGAGTGCATTCCCTGCAGAACTGGTGGTCCCCCCCAAGGTTCCCAGATGGCCCCCAGCTCTGCCAAGGGGAGCACATTTCTCCACCGCCGCAGCGAGCCCCAGCAGCGCCGTCCCTGATTTAGAGCCAGTTGCTCTGTTTTCCCAGAGTTGGAAATTGTACTGTCAGCAATATCACAAAAGTGATTTCTTTATCAAAGGTCATTACCAATTATTTTGTAAAGAACTGACGCTTCAGTAATTACCTGATTTTATCATTTTTTATGTAGGTCATTTATATTTCATTATTGTCATGTTATGGCCTATCTGCTTGCAAAGAGGCATACATTAAACCCAGCGACTTCGCCTTAGTGTCAGAATTATTGCCCCATATTTCATTTGCCATTTTATCTACTGTTCTGGAGAAGATCATAGCTTGTTAGTTAAAGTGTTATATAAACTAACACGCAGGCACACGCACAGGCACACTCCTCTCCCAACAGTTTCACTCCCTATTTCCCCCCTCTCCCTCCAGAGCCAGCAGTGAAGAATTTCCTGCCCATTTATTTTTGGAGGCAGAGGACGATGGCTGGTACCTGGCTTCACAGTGCAAGCGTTCCTGGTTTGTGATGAAGCATCCCGATGGGTGCGCAGACAGATGGGAAAATAGCTCCACACAGATGAATTTATAGTCCCAGCTGGGAAACAACACCAAGAAACCCAAAAGAGCCCCCACCACACCCCAGATCCAGGGGGAGACAGTACTGTTGAGTGCAACCTGTTCTTTCCACGCTCTTTGGTTTATTATTAACCACTGATACTTTTCATTTCTTGTCACATCTTGCTCATTAGCAAGTCCTTGAAAAAATTTTGTAGAATATATATTTGTTGGGCAGGAACAAAACCAGACCAGGTCCAAGACCTGGGAGCCATGTAAGCATCAGCTGAAGACGTCCAAGCCCCATTCAGGAGCCTGATCTCCCCCTGCAAACCCCTCCAGCTCCTGTCTGCAGCTGGTTTTGCTGGTCTCAGAGGCAGCAGTGTCCAGATGTGCACAGTAGACTTGCAGCGGGCGCACACTGGCCGGGAGAAGGACCCGCTGTTGGTGACCTGGTTATCGAGAACAGGTGACAACTGGTGTATTTGCAGGTGCCCCACCATCCTGCAAGGACGTGTTATTACAGGCGTTCAGGATAATTATTGCAGGAGCCTACTCAATGTATTAAATACATCCTTGTTACATCCCAGAGGGCTTAGAGACTGTTCTGCTGTTTTTCACATGGTTTTACAGTTTATCATGACTGTCCCCTCCATATATGTAGGCATGAATAAGAAAAGGAAAATAATTTTGCAAACTCATGGCTTATGTGTTTTGGTGAGAGAGGGCAGTTATTGCAACTAATGACAAATCAAAGGAAAACTCTGCTAGTAAGCGAGTTCTATAACGGGGCTGTCTTGTGTTATCATTTATGTTTCCCCATTGCCATAAGAGTACTTCAATAATCTACAAGGCATTTAATTATCATTCAGTTACCTGACATAAGTAATTGCAGTGCCCTTTAATATAACAAATCTCCGGCGTGAAATATCTCAGTAATAAGACCTGACAGGTGCTTGTTACTGCTCTGCAAACCTGACTGTCTTCAGCCACCCCCTGTGCTGGTAATGGGAGAGCCAGGGCTGCTAACTGGGATGGGGTCTGGGGTGACCCTGCAAACCATGAGCAAGCTGCAGGGCTGGGGTCTCAGTGTGCCTGGGCATCAGCGCCATGGGGCTGGGGTCTCAGTGTGCCTGGGCATCAACGCCGTGAGGCTGGGGTCTCAGCATGCCTGGGCATCAATGCCATGGGGCTGGGGTCTCAGCGTGCCTGGGCATCAGTGCCATGGGGCTGGGGTCTCAGCATGCCTGGGCATCCCTGAGGGGGACCAGCCCCATCTCAGGGACAGGGAGGGATCCAGGGGCTGCAGCCAGAGGTGGAAATGTCCCCAGTGCTCCCAGCATCACCCTGCTCTGGTTGCTGTACCTGGCTTTGTGGGGCAAAGACAGCAGAAGGTTAATTAGTAGTGATGATGATTTATTTTCTTGAGTGTAGGAGCACCCTGAAGAGGATCATGGCTGAGACCAGTGCCTCTGCGCATAGAGCCATCAAGGAGCTGTCAGGCGGTGATGTTCCTGTGTGACCTCCCCCTTCCTCCGTCTGGATGCGGGGCAGGAACCTTTAGGAGAGCTGGAAAATATATGTCAAGGCTGCCTTTTGCCAGATGTGTGAATAGAACCAGATGTGACTGATAAAATCAAAGAGCAACCGCCTGTCAGCTCATTTTTTTTTGGAGCAGCCCCCGGTGGGCTGTGGGGAGACAGGGTCAGCTCCATGGTGCGTCCTGACCCGCTGAGAAAAATAGCTGCGGAGAGGTTGCAGGAGGGTTTATAAACCGGCGGTACAGATCGCAGGGTGTGGGGATGTTCTGTTAAAAAAAAATAAAGCGTAGAAAAAAGCGGTGACCTGACACGTGCCAAAAGGAGCCACGGCAGTGAGGATGCAGATGATGGATGCTGCGGGTGCCAACAGAAGATGTGAGACACGAGACCGTCTCTGGGAAAGGTGGCAACAGCTCCAAACCTGCCGAAAGCAGAGAGAAAATGTAAAAGCTGAAGTTTGCCTGGCAATGTGTGAATCCCACAGCCCGGGAGC
>NW_010128007.1:5774-26631 GCF_000699245.1 Pterocles gutturalis | reverse complement strand
TCCAACCCTAGCCATTCTGTGATTCTATGTACTATTCATTATCCTCACAAACTTTCTGCTTCATTGATTTCCTGCTCACACTATGCCTGTGAATGAATTTTGAACATTTAGGCATCTGGCGAATCCCACCACTTCCTATTAGTAGGATATTAGGATTATGTTCTGTTCACAGTCACACTTTGAAGTAATATGGTGACGTATTGACTGCTCTTGATGTTAAGCACCAGAGGATTGCTGGCTCACAAAGATAGTGGTTAGACATGGAAAGACCGTGCTCATGCCATTGCCCTGAATTTAATTCATTAATCCCCACAAACTAAAGAATATATACCTTAGAATTCAAAAAATCACATAGACTTAACTGTTTAGCAATCAGTATTTTCGAAACACACACAAAATGTTGTAAATTAATCCTAAACATATATTTTCTACTAATAATAGGTAGGGATGAAAACCAAAATACAAAATATCCCATCCACTCTCACACAAGAACTGTAATAATAAAAATGTTGCATATTTACTGCAATTTACTACAATGCCTTGCAATTCCTGAAGCACAGAACTGTCTTCATTATTATCCAAAATTTTATTATTCTATTTTCAATGCATTTGCATTGATTTATTTCAGGTACACAGAGCTCAGAAACATAACTTGCTAATAGCTTTTTGAAGGCACGGAGTGAAATAACATAGGATTAATCTACCTAAGAAGTCTCAATAATGCAAACTTCCGTCTGCTTTGCATACTACTTCTGTAATACATTCATTAAAATTCTGTCACCTTACTCTACTGAACTAATGCATTAAGAGGCATTATAATAATGTTATCTATGTACGTTATTTACTACAATCTTAAGCCAGCAACGTTCTGGACTTCCTTAAAAACTGAGTAATACTGCCACGTCAAGGAAAAAAAGACTCACAGAAAAGCAGAACAGCAAGTACTGGTATCCTTAGATGCCTCTGATGCTGCAAACCTCACTCTGAGCGGTTTGTGCTGCTCTTTGAACAGCTTACTGAAGACAGCCTGATCTTGGTGTAGATAATACTACCAGTAGTTTAATACACCATTAAGAAACCAAGGCATGAGAAGCCTGGCCCACGTTTTGTTGTTGCTGTTTTTTTTCTTTTTCCTTTTCTTAGGAACATGCTGGAAAGAAAAGAGCTGTGTAACTCTTTTTCTGAACTGATGAAGTTCCATTTCAAAACCAGCAAGATATTTTTACATGACCTCATACCTTCACAGGGCTGAATATTTTTCTTTTCAATTTCTAGACTAAACATATATTGGTGTATTAATTGCTATCATATCATCATTGTTCTTTAATACTTTTTGCGGGTATTTATTCATATTTTTATGAAAAGCAACCAAACCTCCCTTCATCACTTACTTTCTTTAAACTCTGAGGTACATGTAGCAGTGGCTTAAAACCGAATGGCAGGAATAGTTACCACCCTCATCCATCTGCTCCACCTTTCTGATGGGCATTAAAGCCTTCAGGGCAGGGTTATATGATATACCTATGAATGAGCTCAGGTACTATTGCAGTCTTCAGCTGGGTGTATTAAAGTAAAATAATTCCAGTTTTGGTTTACCCTAATACACCAGGCAGTGGTTCACAAAGTGATTCAAAGGAGGTTCAAGTATTCATGCCTTGAGGATAGTAACAGCTTTTGCCATCCAACTTTAGCCTGCCACAGCATGTCTCTCAGAGCCTTAAGTCTGAACAAGCACAGTCATTTAGTCCTCTCTTGCACAGCTAACTCTGTATTCTATGGTTATTAAACAGCTTTCTGAATCTCTAAATGTAAGCTTAATTCTTCCTGAAAATGGTTGACCAGAATAATACAACGATTTTTCAGATGAAGTCTCATGAATGACCCCTCAAATGACATTAATATGTCCATTTATCTCATGGTGGCACAGAACTTGATGCAGCCTTATGTTGCAGAAGCAAATTTGCCTGTGTCACACTGGTGCTCATAATAACTCTGCCTAATTCATTAAATTCTCCTCTTTTTCTACTGCTTTCATCTCATGATTTCCTTACTGAATTTACAATTTGTCTTGTTCTTGCTATTGTATTTTGAGCTGTTAAGTTTTATTGCTACATCCTAAAAAGTTTTCTTGCTCTTCATCTAGTACAGTCTAATCCTCACCCAATTATGTTTATCATATTTGTTTCATAATCAAGTTTCATTATTACATTTGCACTCTGTGCGTGAAGGTTAAAATATAAAGCAAAATCACTCTTAAGACTGATGCTTGACTTGACTTGAGTAACTTTCCCTCTATTTAATAACACTTAACTTTGCAACAACACCAATTGTCATCTCATTTTAGTGAATTTCTTACATATTTTGTAATTCGTCTAGTAATCCCTGTCTTCCCAGGTGCACAAATAATTTCCCAGGTGGCACAGTATCAACTGTTTGCTGAAGTCCAAAGAGACAGGTTACTAAATTTTCTTTATCTAGGAAATTGGTTATCTTTTCAAATGAAGGTATCAGATTGGTTTGTATGAGCCTCTTTCAGTAAAGCCATTTTCAATTTCCATTTTATCCCATCTTCCTTCTTCCTTTATGTCAGCAACCCAATTTTTTTCATATGTATTCATATGTATTTTTTTGATAAAAAATGAGATCACACTTTTAGACCTTTATCCCTTCTTTTCCATCTTCCCCACTACTTAAATATGAATACCGTATTTGCTATTCTCCAAAAAAACAGCACCATTTTTGCCCTAACAGATTTATTTCTAAGAAGACACGGGATGCTTTGTTCTATATCACTCACAATTCTGTGATGACCCTTATCTGTTCCTCCTTGACTTACATACATCAGACTCCAAGTTTGCCTTTATCTCACACACTTCCAGCTTTTGCGTCCAATATTCAACATAATCACCTTCATTAAAACTCAGGCAAAGTTTTAATTTCATTTCTGCATCACATCTACATTATCTTTCACCTCTAAGTGTAATAACTGTCCTGCCTCTCTCTTGCTCTTGTTTTGTTAATATAGCTTAAGAAACTTTCTTTTAATCATCGCTTTACAGTCTCAGTTGACATTTGTCAGTCCTTTATCACCTATACTGACCAAACCCCTACAATGTACCTCTCTTTGAGTATCTGACTTCCCTTCTCCTCCCTTTTCTCATTCCTTGTAATTTTCTTTATCATGTAATTTATTCCATTAAAAAAAAAAAAAATCCTCTCACACCTGTACACAGGATAAACGCCTGTGCATCTGAGCCTCTGAGAGGGTATTTGAGACACTGTACCTCATAGACGTGTATGAAAAGTACTTCCATGTCACCTTCCCCACCTTCCTCCTACCTGTCAGTGGCACTACAACCATTGTCTATACCTACTACGGAAGGCTAGTGCTGAAGAGAGTAAACCATATAGATTGAACAGGGAATGTATTTTCCCAAGTCCCAGAATTAATCTGCATAAAGGCAAAATGTCTGTGTTCTCTACTAGTGATCCTTTGTCACTTCAGGCACAGTATTACACTTGTTTATAATTCTTCCAGCCATCATACAGAACTCATCAAGACAGAAAGAAAATAAAAGATTGGCAAGATTTTGGTGTCTAATGTATTAAAAAACTGATGTGAATGACAAATATGTATTTTTAAAATGCAATTTTATTTTTAAAGTCATAATTATTTTATTTTGAAGGGGACTTTTTTAATCATTGCCTAATTTATAATCTTCATGGAATGGTGTCTGTCAATTAAATTTGTTGCTTACTAAGGTCTTCATTTGCACCTACAAGGCCAAAGAGGACTTCTAGAGAAATGTTTTTGAGAGGCAGAAGAGTTATTCATGGAATTAAATGCTTTATGGATATATTTAAAACAGACTGCTATGATGTGGCAGAAATAGCAAGCTGATAACATTTCTTGCTTACTTTGCAAAGGGAAGTATTACTTTTCATTTCATGGGCACAACAGACTTCACAGGAATGCTTTACACTTCAGCCCTTTGGACACACTGGGCAAGTAATCCCTGTTCAATATAGAACTTCCTACTACACTGGGGGTATAACAAGCTTCAGGGTCTGCTCTTGTCTCCCCACCCCATGCCTGCCCTAGCTTCAGGGGGACAAGTAAGAGATTGACTAGAGAGAAGAATAAACGCAATAATGCTGCATGGAGCAGATACTCTGTCTGAGCAGTGGAAGACCAGCTGCTCATGCCTGGGTGGATAAAACTCCAGCCATCAGGCAGCAAAGAGGATTATGCCAAAGGCACAGTAAGGGTGTAAAGGTAGAGCCTCACAGAATGGTCAAAACTAAAAGAAAAAATTATGGAAAGAAGTGAGAGAGAAAGAAGTAAGAGGGGGCTGGGTTTAACTGCTTTGTAAAGGACCGTGAGGCAGGCAATGGCTAGGCAACACCCCACCTTGTAGGGATGCTGTAGTAAAAAAGAAAAAAAAAATAAGCAAGACCACAAAGAAAATATGTCAGAAGACAAAGGTAAGCACTATCATCAGTCTGTCACCAATTTGAAAAGAAATGTCAAAGTACAGGCTGTATCTTTTAGATGGTCATAGGTTAAATCCATTATTTGAACAGATCACAGAAAGCATGGATGTAAAATACAGATTCACAAAATGACATTATTTAAAGATGAGTATTCTTCAGTAGACAAAAACTGAAATTAGGTTTCTTAAGTCCCTCTTCAGTGTACCCCCAAGCTGTAGTCAAAAGGTTTGTAAGATTTATAAATTCTCGGTTACTCCATACATTCATCTAAATACTCAAGTTACATTATGGAAGCATTATAATGATGAGCTAAGTTTATAAAGAATACAGTGATCCTTAGACACTATGTTATATGTATGCAAAATGATACGGAAATTTTTATACTAACAGTGTAAACCTGTTTGTATTGTCAACCATTCACTTTCTTAAAATTAAGTTCAAAACAAGGCGTTTTGGTATATATGTCTTCCGTTTCAAAGGAAACATAAATTCCATGCTTCTAAATAAGTTGCAACTTTTGAATTCCTTCATCAATGTTCAGTACGGTGTTTCCTAACAAATAAGAGCTCATTTCATAGTCTGTCCTGTGAGTACAGTGTGCCAGATTGGTTTAATTAAAGTCTGTCAAATTATCATAAGGATTTTCCATTCTGCAAATAATTGCTTTTTTCTTCTCTTTTCACTTTTGGCTAATAGAAACAGAGAAAGCTGTTTTTATCTTTAATATATGATGTCGAATAAAGAAAAAGAGAAAAAAAAAAGAAAGAAAAATGAGCAGTTAATAAAGTCACCTTTAATTTCCTGGACATCCTCTTACATTAAATCTAAAATGACCAAAATTAAGCTAGATTTGACAGTAGTTATATATGTGAAATTACATCATATGTCCAGATCAGACTATTATACTAACAGTATACATCTGAAAGTAGCTGAACAGTGGAATGCAATGAAAATTGCATTCAAATATTTGTGAGATCAGTTAAATTACCTCACATTAGTTTGCACTCTGGTGATCCAAACATAGCATACTTTGCATGCTCACAGATATTAGGTGACCACTAATCCTTTTGTTCATAAATTCCTCAGCACAAATTAATTTATGTACAGAATAGGTATATGAGAATATGGAATTAACACTGCACACTGTTGAGGTTTAGGGGTTAGGGTTGTTTTTTTTTTTTCTTTTTCATTAAAAAAAAAAAAGCACTTTTTTCCAGTGAAATAGCAAAATGCTTATTATAGGACCCAAAGCATGTCTTAAGTGTGTCTCTACTTCTTTCATATTAAATTACACTTAATATACAGAATGTGCATACTGTGAAAAGACTTTATCAAAGTAAGTTACAGAAGCGTAGCCCGGTTTAATTTTACACAGTTGCCTCTACCCAGTATATTATCAGTTGTAGTACTCATTAGTAAGACAGGCTAGAACTACTACCTCATATCTTGGGGTGGGGGGGTGAGGTGGAATAAAAAGTATTTTTCCGAATAAGTCTGGAAACACACATACACCAATGAAACTATGATTAGCCTGGCTGGCAAGTAGAGTACACCGGCCAAGGTTGATAGGCGACAATTCTAGATATTTATTTCAAATAGCAGGATGCCTCAGAAATTAATAACAGGTGCACACTTCATGTACGTTATAATTGGTTTTCTACATCAGAGTATAACATTTTACAAATGAAAGGCTTCTCTCTCTTTCTGCAAATAGCAAGAGTACTTAGCTGATTTAATCTTAAAATTTTCGTAACTCTTTTCCTGATACCTTTTCAGTAGTTAATTCTTAAAATTTGAGTTTTCCTTCTGTAATCAGGACACCCACAAATAGAAAATTTATTGAGAGATTTCTAAATTGTTTTTAAATACATCTTTCTGCAGTTAGCTATCATGCACTGGTGTACTGAAATGCTGAAAAACAGCATGTGTTACAAGAAAAAAAGGAGAGCCCAACTGTCATTTTTTCCTATTATTCCATCTGCAAATGAATTGGAAATACCGGCTCTGTAAACTAGACAGAAACTTGCTAGAAATACACAGAAACTACTCAGTCATTGTGCAGTTATTCCAGGACTCTCAATATGTCCACTTAGGAGGTGACAATTTATTCTTCTTTCGCTGCAAGAAGTACAGCAGCAGAACCCTACCTAAAGATGCCTATTCACAAAATATTTGGAAAAATTGTGTAACTACTGAGCAGAGTTAGAAGAAGCTACTTTAACAGTTAAAGTTTTTCAGTTACAGCTTTCTTCATTATTTTCAAAGCTGTAAGATGGCTTAGCTTCTTCAAGAAAATGAGAGACCTTTGGAGTCCTTCTTGAAGTTTTCAAGTTGTGTATCAGGGAGAAAAAAAAATTGAGTGGTTACTCTCCAAATTCTGGCTTTCCTCGAAACAAAAAATACAAGGTGTAAGTTCCTGAAAAAAAAGTCTGCTTTGCAGGAAGGAAAATACTGAAACCCTCTCTGTGCATCAGGCAGGAACATGAGGCTGTAGATTTTTGCTTGGGCCTGGTAAATTTGAAATAATACTAATTCAGTTCAGGATATTGCAGAGGAGACTAAGAGGAAAGAAAATATCTACGACAGTTTTTAGTACAATAGAGTATTTAAGCTCTTTTTCGGAGCAGACTACCAGGTAAGACAGATTCACCGGGGAACACAAGGAAAATGGCAGCAAGAGGAACCCTGGTGTCTCCTTGTCTCTGTGGGTACCATGCTGAGGTAGCTTTTACTTTGTGGAAGGTGGGGTCCACTCCCAACAGAACTTTATAAAGAACAGTGAAGTCTTTCTATGTATTATTTCTCTTCTGTGTTAAATGTGAAGGGAATACATGCTAGCACCAAGTCTGGTGCCACATCAAACTGGAGAAGGAGAGAGAACTACACTGGACATATACTGCACTGTTACTGGGATGAACAGGAACTTTATCACGAGCAATTATATCTGCTCAAGTAGGATGAGCCATGTTTAATAAACTTTTCTCCTTCTCCTCCTTTTAAGGTTGGTCTTTTCAGAAAAATGTCTTTGAGGATGCTTGTTAACATTCAAGAAGACCAAAACAAGCAGGCCAGGTCACCTTCCTGATTCTTAACGCACAGAATTTATCAGGAACCCATGAAACCGAGTGCGAGTAAAGTAAAAGTCACTGATACAAGCCTTATTTCAATTTTCCTTGCTACTTTTTATGTCTGTTGATATCAGGCAGGAGAAAACCGTATTCTTTGTAACAGTGGCCAACTCTTGGAGCAAAGACATTCAGTCATGCATGAAACATGGTTACAAGATATATTATTAAAAAAAAGTCTATGGCTTACATTAGAGGGTTACAACCATGTAAAAATTTGGCAAGGAGCTATTACTACCCTACTAAGGAGATGGATGTCATGTCAAAAAACTGGCACAGTTATTTCATCATTTACTTTGAAACAAATCGTTACAAAATCTTTAGAAAACCTGATCCGATCAAAATATTCTCCTGATTTTATTCCTAAAGTATAATGTGTGTTATTGAAATGAATTTGAACACGAAATATTCTAATTTCTGAGCAAGAACATAATTCTGAAGAATACATTACTTCATTTTGTTTCATCTTACTAGATTTGACTTAGGTTCTCAGTGTGTAACTATGTTTCATGAAAGCCTGCTATGATTCAAAACTATTTAGACATAACACTTAAACCAGAAGAATTACGCTCCTCACAGTGTGTTTTACATTTACTAAGTCAGTGTTCTCTGTTATGTTTTTAAGGACAGAAGGGGGAAGAAAAAAAAACAAAACTAAAAAGGTGGTGAATCTTCAAGGAATGCAGACATTTTAGATATATTTGATTTACTCAATTTGTTTTAAATTGAAGAATGAAAAGGAATCTTTGACAAAACTGCCATCTTTAAAATGTGGTGATATTTCATTTTCCCCCTTCTGCACTATGTAGATTGCCTGGAATTGAAATATTTCCAGCAGCCACTGTGTCCAATTTTTCAGAACTGTCACTTCCTAGCAAATCTGCTTAAGCAAAATACTTATGTTGTTGGAAAACAGAGCAAACAGAGAATATAAAATGCTTTATATACTCCTTTGCAGGACAACTGGTAGTCAAGCACACAGAACAGCAAGACCATGCAAAAATCTGAAAGTTGAGTTCTATAGACTTTTAAATCCACAAATCTGGTACTCCCATGATTAGTTTCCAACAATGGCTAGAATTAGCTCACTTTTTTGACTTCAATGTTTTTTTCTGCACAAAAATTATAATCAACACAATACAATCAAACAATAATCAAAATGCCATTTCCAAAGAAGGCACTCCAGGCCATTAAAACTAAAAAGAACACTTCACCTGAAGGACAGTAAAACAGATGATAATTTTTAACCCTCTCCAGTCCATACGCTCTTTTGGTCAGCATTTGATGCTCTGCAAGGTAACACAAAATTGCTACAGCTGTACACTTACAGGCCTTTAGCCTACAATATAAAGTTTAGAGAACAGAAATGGAAGAAATATAAGAAAATGAAATATAAGAAAACTCTTTATGCTGAAATTATCTACACTGACAAAAGTTGAGGTACTCACCTAGGATACAGATTACCTTTTGCAGAAAGAAAAAAAAAAGTATAAAATAAAATGTTCCTTTTGAGAGTGAATTTTAAATTCTGGACATCAAGAATTTCTGTAGATGACAAACTGCAGAACGGTTTTGGTTGTTACAGGTCAACAAGTATTCTTATTTATTTCCTGAAATTTTCCTAAGATCTTCTGATTTTATTAAATTGACCTCTGCATGATTATAAAAAAAGTCTTACAGATCTTTGAAGTTACACATGAAGAATTATGCAAGGCTCCAGTTACTTCCACTGCTTTAGAAAGCCTGTCATGTTACAGGAAAGTCAGTGCTTCTTACTGTGTACAGTTCAAATCCCAATACTCTGATGGCCCGTTAACACCAAATATGTCACCCTTTAACACCGCAGAATCAATACACTGGAATGTCATGGTACCCTGATGGGCCACAAAGCCTCTGTATACATTTATTAGACAAAGATTTTATATTACTTCAGAGAAGAAATGTGTCAAGTTAAAATCAATTTCAGGTTTCTTACTAAGAAGGAAATAGTGCTAGGTAAATAAAAGATTTTTTTTCAAGCTCCACTCTGTCAAACATAGGAACTAAACAAAGAAGGTGAAAGTAATTTAGACATCCTCTTCTGAACAAGGATATTTGTGTGTGCACACTGTTATAAATTCTACCCCTCATTTTCAAAAGTTGGGGGTTTTTTTGACAGCTCTTTCCTACCAAGATCATCACCCAATCGGGCCCTGCTGAGATCTGCTTTCAGGAAAGGATAAGAAAAATACAAATATGACCTAATATAAATATTCTAGTATAATGAAACAATAATATCCCAAAGCCTAGGTACAAAATGCTCTTTTAAAGGTTACTTCATCCATTTTCTCACAGGATAATTTAAGTATTAGGACTACTAAAAGGAAGACTAGACAATTTCTTACATTTTAAAAATGCTTTGGTAGCACACTTCAAAGAACTCAAGAGAAAGTTATTGACCTTTCTGACAACACTGGGAAATTGCAGATGAGAAAAAAACATTAGTATTTACTCACAATTAATTCTTAAAAATATTTTTAGAATTAGAAATGGAAAATATTTAGAATTCAATACAAGAAGCAATGTTGATCATTTGCTTTCCATCCTTGAGGAGATGGATAAGGAACCAATCCTTGCCAATCCAAAATTCCTTGGATGTTTAACAGAAAAAGCATTAAAAAAAAAAATGCTCCCTGAGCTGCTGTGCAGCTGACAGAATAAATAATACCTTATTTCTTTTAATATTCGTATTTCAAAACTATGTTAATTTGACTATGTCCATTTGCAGACGACACTAAGTTGAGCGGTGTGGTTGACACACCTGAGGAACAGGATGCCATCCAGAAGGACTTTGACAAGTTGGAGAAGAGGGCCCATGGGAACCTCATGAGGTTCTACAAGGCCAAGTGCAAGGTCCTGCACCTGGGTCAGAGCAATCCCCAGTATCAATACAGGCTTGGGGATGAAGAGATTGGAGCAGACATGTGTAGAAGGACTTGGGGCTACTGGTGGATGAAAAGCTGGACTTGAGCTGGCAATGTTCACAGCCCAGAAAGCCAAATGGGTCCTGGGCATGCATCAAAAGAAGCGTGACCAGCAGGTCAGCTGTTGTGACAGCTGTAAACCCCTCTGCTCAGCTGTTGTGACACCCCACCTGGGGTGTTGCATCCAGCTCTGGAGTCCTCAGCACAGGAAGGACATGGACCTGTTGGAGCAGGTCCAGAGGAAGGCCACAAAAATGATCAGAGGGATGGAACACCTCTCATATGGAGAAAGGATGAGAGAGCTGCGGTTATTCAGCCTGGAGAAGAGAAGGCTCCAGAAAGACCTTATGGCAGCCTTCTCACACCTGAAGGGAGCCTGTGGGAAAGTTGGAGAGGAACTTTTTACAAAAGCCTGTAGTGATAGGAAAAAGGGTAATAGCTTTCAACTGAAAGGGGGCTAGATTCAGATTAGATATAAGGAAGAAATTCTTTACTGTGAGGGTGGTGAGGCACTGGAACAGGTTGCCCAGAGAAGCTGTGGATGCCCCATCCCTGGAAGTGTTCAAGGCCAGGCTGGATGCGGCTTTGAGCAACCTGGTCTAGCGGAAGGTGTCCCTGCTCATTGCAGAGGCAGTTGGACTAGAGGACCTTTAAAGGTCCTTCGAACCCAAACTGTTCGATGATTCTATCACTCTTTTTTTCTTTTTCATTTTTGTCTTTTATTTCCCAGAATCCTGCATATCTCCAAGACCTTGTCAAGAAAAACACAGTACATAAAACACAGGCCTCAGTACATAAAATTTAACATTTGAGCATTACTGCTTTACTAATTCTTAGAGAACTAAGTGATGTTATACAAAACTGTTTGCTGCCTGCAACAGAACTAGTCCATGAACAATTCTGTAAATATTGAACCAATATTGTCAGATCTAGCCCAGAGAGAAACAGAATAAAAATAAGTATTTCTGTAGAGAGTAAGGAAGTTCTAAACCTATATAGGCTTGATTACTTTCTAGATCAATAAGAAATTTCCCTATTACTGTCTTCATGGTATTTGTAATCACAAAAAAACCCCCAAAAATTAATATTAATTTCATGGATCAACCTTTATATTTTCTCTAGACAGGTTCAAATTTTAATTCGCAATCGATATACAATTCTTGTGGACAAAGAACCTTTTTTTTTTTTTTTCTGAGTGCTATTTAAACCATTTGATGCAATCATTTCTTGTGTGACACCAAACATGCTATTTTCCAAGCTGCTGTCCCCTATACTCTGACATTTCCAAAGAATCATTACATGCCTCTCCTACAAAGCTCAACATTGCTTAGTAAGAAACAATGCATGTGTCCATCTGGAGCTGAATTTTCTAGCAATATCCAGAATGTGTTGTGTTTCACCATAAAAATTTTAAAGTAGTTTGCTAAATTATTCTCATTCTGCTCATACTCTGCTGAATTAAATGGAAGTACTGATGCTGTAATTCCTACCATATTGCCAGAATCTAAACAATGGGGTTTAGCAGATTATGGCCTAGACTTCCAAAAGTCTTTTACAGGCCTGTATTAGACATTTCCAAAGAAATGGTGAACTAGATCACATACAAGTTGGCATCAAATCAAAATCTTGACACAGCATTCACCGAAATAATGTAAGAAACTTATAAGTTAAAGTTGTCACATGAGTTATCAAACTAACCACCCTAGCACATTAGTAACAGCTCTTGTTTGCTATTATAGGTTTTGTGTCCTTACGGCGCTTTCTACATGTGGGATTACATATACAGGAAATTATACAGAAGAGATGTTAATTTCTTCTAAAAAATAAAGTGATACCTTTAACAGTGAAAATAAAGAAGAAAGTTACTGTATTCAAAAGAAGAAAAAGATACTTGCAGTATATTTCCATTAAGGTACAGTAACTATTTAAATCCATAAAATAAAAGCTTACAAATCCATATGAAAATTAGTTATTCTATCAGTTAAATGGCAAATAGACAACATAGATTAGCATCTATAAATAATATATAAGCCAAAATTCAAACTGGATTCTTATGAGTTTCACTTCTGAATTAATTCACCACAACATCTCTCAGTATACAGCAAACTACTGCTGTATAAATGTGATTCTTCAATACTTTTCACAAATATGACTCTCCAACTTATTAAAATATGTGAGAGAATACAGTTATCAGTATTGAAGTTGCAATAGCCACTTGCAGAGAAAAAAATTCCACGTAAAACCTTTAACGTGACCTATGTTTTTAAGGTAGCAGCACAGACAGTGTTTCTCACAGGTACCAGCTAACGCCACTTTTTTTTCCAAAAATGTAAACTAAAATATTTAGCACCTCATGATATTTTTCTTTATACTGACATTAAATACTGTGATAGAATGATTTTGTGGAAGTCTGTCAACACAACTGCTGATACTCCTATGTAATATAACCTAAATTAAGGGGATTATCAGCAGGGCTTCCCATTAATACATTAGTGAATGTCAATAAAAAACCTGGCTCAAAAGAGGTAATGCTACCACTTTGTTATGTGAAATCAATGTATTGCATCTCAGAAGCTGTTTCCATACATGTGCTGTTCTCCTTTTCCCTCAATGACATCCAGAACAAAGTAAAGATTAAAAAAAAATAAATCAACAAAAAAACCCCAAACCCAAATTACTAAAAGAAAAGCTCAATATTGTTTCTATATGCTGTAATAAAACTTGAAAATTACAAGCCATCTTGGCAATTTCCTTCCAAATAATGGGCTTTATTTGTAACTCTAGTGTGCAAATTGCATGCTGTGGAAAGAAAAAGAAAAAAGGAAAAAGGAAAAAAGAAGAAGAAAAGAAAAAAAGGAAAAAGGAAAAAGGAAAAAGGAAAGGAAAAAGGAAAAAGAAGAAAAAAGAAAAAGAAAAAAGATAAAATTAAGAGGAAGGAAGAAGGAAGAAGGAAGAAAGAAGATAAAGAAGAAAGAAGAAAGAAGGATAAAGAAAAAAGGAAAAAGAAAAAAAGAAAAAAACCAGGAAGACTCCTGATAATACAAATATCCACATGTTTTGCCTCTTGTGAAGCATTCAGCACATAAGATTTTCATTATTGCTACTTCTGCTGGATGTTTAATATTTTCTATGATGTCTCTTATCAGCTCAGAAGTGTCTCCTAGCAGACATTGTTGTGTTTAGTTCTAAGTCTCAGGAGAGCTACGGTATTTTTTGCCAATTAGAAATAAGCAAGTTGTTTAATTAACACACCCTTTTCATTAATGATTTAACCCAAAGCCGACAAAGAGCCTTTATTTCAAACCATGAACAAAAAAAAAGGAGTATTAATTAAACATCCTGAAGTTTCTGAAGGGTTAGTTTACTTCAGCACCCAAGCACCACTTTGAACTCCTCAGAAGACCTCCAGAGCCTTCCAAGAGCACTTGGATTTTCTCATAACTCTCCCACTCACTCAGGAAAAAAAAACAACAAACAAACAAAAAAAAAAAAACAAAAAAACAAAACACCAAACCAAAACCTAAAAATTTTGGACACTTTTTATGTTATAAAGTTTGCATAGAGATAGACATTGAAAGTCTTTGGATCAGACTAAAATACAACAGATTTTGACTTCATAGTAACACAAATCTAAATGCAAGCCTGGAAAATGTTAGACATGACATGGGAGCTAAACTGACGTGGAGAGGAAGAGGAAAGTTGATTCCCTGCAGTAGACACTAAGTACCTAGCAGAGGGGTAAACAGAGTGGTCTGCCATAAACTTCTTACTGTCTACATTCTTTCAGACTTTCTGTGCACATTTTATCATGTGTAGGTGATGTGTACATTTTCTTAAAATCAGTTGGCCAAGCTAAGAAGTAACACGCATGTGTTTCCGACCAGACGTGTGTTTAACCTGAGGGTTTCTGATGCAAAACAAGTAGCTTTCCAGGAGACAGCTACCAATGATCCTTGCTTCAGCTGTCCACCCTACTGCTCCCTCACAGATCTCTACTCCCACACTGGGAAAAGCAAGACTGTTTTTGAGGCACCTGCTAATAGTTGCAGCTAACAGTCTGGTATAGTAAGGCAAAAGAGGACTTGTTCTTTAATATTTAGGCTTCAACTTCACTGATCCAGTAACTGCTGCATGAACAATTGCACTGCCCAGGAGTGACAAAGGGATAGACAGACATGGGTAGTAAGTGTCAAAAAGATATTCACACTATGAACCATACCTCTAAGGTGGAGCAGGTATAAAGCAACTGTAAATGCATTGTGTTTGTAGGAAGCAGAAGCCGTATTACACTATTTTAGTCTCCCTTATACCAACATATGCTTAGCCACTACTAAATTTGACAGCGTCCAACAGAACGACAGCAGAAGAAAACAAGACCAGACTTTGGAAACCTGTTAGAGCTAAGGCCCAAAATACCAGCCATCCAGACTTCCTTCACCTATCTTCCATCCTATCTTAGTAGTGTAATATTTCCTTAATCTTTTCTATAGATGTATACATTTATTTCTATAGTAACCAGAAAATTAAGAAAACTTTTTTTTTCTTCTGTATTTTATGAGATCAAATCTATGCACTTGCTTGTTCAGAACATTCAATTTCAGATGCTAAATATAAGATTTTTATTATAATGCCAAGGAATTATTTTTTAGATTCATTCAGATGCAAAGTTTCACAGGTCCATCCATCATTACTTCACAACTAGCAACAGACCAAATACTGTGGACTACTGTCACAGAGAAATGAGAATCAAACAAGTCTGCACGGCAAAAATTGATCTACTCTGTTTATTCAGTAATAGACCAGAATTTAGTTTATGAAATTGATTTTAAAATATTTGTGAAGCTTGTTTATAAATACTTTACAAAATGTATGTAGAAATATTGATTTATTAATTCTTTTATAGTGCTAACATTTTGGAAAAACTGTTGATGTCAGTGATAGTGGTTCAATTTGGTATTCTAAACACAAAAAATCTGTCATCTACTACTGCATACATTAGGAAAAAACTCTAAGGAAACACCATATCAAAAATACTGTCAACTACATTCAGTCATGGAATGCCTGGAGATCCAAAAGTACACCAAAATCTACTGATCCAAAGATTTCACAGTTTCTTGTTTCACAATTCAGTGGAAAGGGTATGAATGAACAAGTGAGAGAAGAACAAATAGAAGTGAATCAGGACAAGCTCTGGAACTCTAACAGGCAGCTGGGCTCTGGCCAAGAGTCTGCACTTGCCTATTTTTCCTCCCTAAGGAACGGCTCGGGCATACTGAACTGCTTCTTCAACTAACAAAAAGAAGCAATTTTTACAACCCTAGCTTGAAAATTTAAACTAACTCCAGTTCCATAAGGCAAATTCCTCAAAATCTAATCCCTACTTCAGGCTGTGTTCCAAAATATTAAAAAAAAATAAATTGTAAAATGCAATATATTATACAGAAAATATTCACTGTGAGGCTTCCTTTAATAAAATCATCTGTAGATTGGATACACAGAGACTGAGTGGTACAGCCCTCTGTAATAATTCTTCCAACTCTGAATATTTTTCCTTTTCAGTTATCTCATCCTAACAATTAACATGGATCTGGTCTAGCCTGCGGGAGTTATCTTTAGAGGTACTAATCATCCACTGCTGTTCACTGATTGCAGTGAGAATTGTCTTTATTCATCTGTCTGAAAAGCAAGCTTTTAATAGTTTGGCATAATACAACTTTATTTCATAGACTATTTTCTGTGACTTGTAATTTTGTAACTTTACTTTCATTTCTATTTCCTCAATTATCTGACTTCTACTCTGAATTTAACTTAGGCTGAAATGAAAAACCAGAAATCAGTAAATGATACTAACAAGGCAAATTACTTATTTTTTTTCAAAATAGCTTTTCTTCTCATTTTTTAATGCTTTCTAGTGGTTGTCCATTTTAACTGAAGTGTTTCCACTCAACTGCAAATATTACATTTTAATAAAAACAGAGAGATTGTGCAATCAAATGGAATAAAAATAAAAGTAATCAATCTGAGCACTCATATAAACACGAGAAGGTAAAAAAAGTAAGGAACTTTAAAAATTAACGTTATGGAAAATATGAGGAAATCTTTGGGTATTTTCTCCTTAAGAAATAAAGTGAGCATTTTTCATGTTTCTTTGAACAAATCTTAGATATGCTATTTCAGTAGATAATGAACATAGAAGCATATCTGTATTTACCCAAGAGAATAACAAAAAACTACAGAAACACATTTATACAGTAGTTTAGGTTTTGTATATCAAACTAAAGCTGGTTTGCAAATCACATTTTATACATGGAACTTTAAATATGTTTAATGAGAAGTCTTTCTATTGTTGAACTTAAAAATCAGAGACAGGTTTTGCCATGGAAATTGTCTTTTTTTTTTCTTCAAATTTTTTCTCATTTTGAAAATACTTTTCAAACACATGCACATGTGAATTAAGACCTTATTTTGGCAAATGCTTCAAGTGAGGCCTATGAGTTGTACACTAAGATTCTGATCATGTATGTAAATACCTACAAGACTGAGGTCTCAACACTGTATTTTCCTTTTATATCTTGAAACAGATATTCCTTTCCTTTTTTTCTATTAACAACTTCATGAGTCACATTTTTATCCTGCTGCCATTTCCCACTCAAAAGAGTTGTAAAGAATAATTAAGGCTGACAATGGAATAAATGACAAAGCAAAACTGGTGTGGAAACAAAAGAATAAAACCCTTTCTTGTTCCCTATCCCTTGTTTCCTCTATCAGTAAAAAAATGAAGAAATTGTAAATTCATTAAGATTCCGCCTGAAACCAATCAAAAGATTTTGAAGTGCAGGAGAGGAAAAATAATAAAATACTCTTTCTCCTCCAGAAACTTCAACAGGGTGAGAAAACTCATGGGCATAATCCACGAAAAAAAAAAAAAAAAAAAAAAGTTTTTTGTAGTTTTTCCTTTAAACCATAAAAAAAAAAGTTCTTTGTAGTTCTTCCATTACACCATGTCAAACTAAAAGGAAAGTCTTGCATTTAACCATGGTAATAGCAATGATGTGCCTACCTCCACAGCAAGAAGAAACTAGAATTGCTACAGCTGACTTACTCCACTCCTGCTTTCATAACTTTAGGAAGAGCAACAATACAGATGGATTTAATTAGCAACTCCAGACAACTGTATTAACAGCCAACACAGAAACTGCACTATCAGCTATTGTCTACAGAGTTAGTATTTCAATAGTCAGAGCACTCAAATTAACTCATACCAAACAAACAAACAAACAAACAAAAAAAGACTTTGCAACAGCGGGGAAGGACATGACTAAACTAACAATGCAGAAAAAAAAATAGACTGGATAGAACTAGCAAATATTTTTGTCTGTAGGAGCAGGCTCCACAACTGCCAAACCTGGCACAAGTTCGATGGTTCTCTGTCTCTGATTTACAGGTAGGCTTATGCTGCAGGGCCTGGTGTGACTGGATCGTGCAGGTAACGGAACCAGCTTAGTTCCAGTGTTAACCAACTGGTTAGCAGTGCGTGGTTGTGTGCAACTACAACACCACAGAACTCAGATATTTTTAAAGTTTGGGGTTTTTTGCAGTTCATTCCGAATTCCATGCTGCTACTGCTACTTAAACCAACTTGCTATGTTAATATATCCCTGTTTAGGGTATGATTACAATATAATCAATACCGTCAATATCTAATAATTGTATCTGTGCTTGATAAGTATTTAGTGTGGTTTTAAACCACAGTCTCTTAAATTTAGTACACACTTTTCAAAGAATATTCACATTTTCTTTTCACTACAAGTGAAAATGAAAAAATACAAAACTGACATTTGTCTCTAGGAGGTGTTTTGGTATTATTTTTCTAGGAGTTGCACTAGCTTGATTTGTTTCAGTTAACAGTCATTAGTTGTAACTAGGTTTGTTCATTCAAAGGCTATCTGAACAAAAGCAAGAATTTAAAGCATCTTAAGTAACTGAAAGAGGGTATAGGCTAGAGATTGAATCCTACTTGTCTATATCAAATGACCTTGGTATTAGTGTTCTCTGTGGTACTGATATTCAGTTAGTTGAAAAAACTGTCATTTGGTAGCTATCAACAGTTTGCTGGCAGGAAAAGGGGGAACTGCAAATGAGATGCCATAGGAATATTTCTTGGGCTTGGCTCAATATTTCATTAGTCTCGAACAATGGAATACACCTGTGGAAACTGTGGATGACCTAACACAGGGAAAGGCTGTGAGCACCTGAGGAAACAAGATTTGAACTCAAATGACCTTGAGAAATCCACAGAATAAACTCAGTAGTAGACACTGCAGAATGTAGCACTAAAGAAAGGAAAAAAAATCAAACACACAGAGACAAAATAAATAAATTATTTTAAATGCTGCCTCACAGACAGAAGTCATTACAATAGAACAAAAATTACAGCAGAATCACAACTAAAAATGAGCCAAGATGTGCAGTAAATCAATCAAATGCAGGGAATGCGGGAAAAGGACTGTTGGTACATAGGACACTGAGAAAATAATTTTCTATTCTGAATTGGTAAGGTTTCAGTTATAATAATAAGTATGGCTCAGGCACGAGAATTTGCCTGTGAGTATCAGTATGTGGTGCCAGACACACTGATAAATCACAGAGAATCCAGAGGACAGCGACAATGAGAAGTCCATGAAACATAACCTAGCTTTCCTGATGCTAGCTTATTAAAAAATATCAAAGGGCTAGTAACATTCCCCAAAACATTATAAAATGACAATAAAGAACTTTTTTCCATGTACCCTAGGGAGAGGTAAAGATGAAACTACGTTAGCCCTTGCTTCCACATTACCATTTCAACAGATCCATTTTAGGCATTTATTGCCTTCTTCAAATCATGCTCGCTGACTTCCCTTTTTGTCTCCTGCATGATGAATATTTCCTAGTTCTCTAATTCATTTCTCTCAGTCAAATGTTTCTACGAAACATTTTCTTTTTAATATTATTAAGTGCTTAAAGTGTGTAAAAACAAGTGGAAGTGGTCTCCAGATGTGAAGGCTTGAGCAGTTGAGGACAGAGATGCAGGACTCTTAAACAGCACAAAGAATCACAGCAGCAGCAACAAAGCTTTTAGGAAAAAAGTACACAATAGCTGTAGAATACTAGTACACTCTACCTAGGTAGGCAGTGAATGCTCCTTTTTAAAGCGTTTTAAGAATTTAGATGCAATATATCTAACACTACATTTTTATTCCTCCTGCAAGGTTTGCAGCCTTTGCTTGGACAAAAATATCAAAGAAGTAATGTGCTGGGCAGCAACAAACTTCCCTGGGCCTGTCAGGCTCATTCTGAGTTTCTACATCTGTGGCCAAGACAATGTAGAAAAAGTTTTGCAAGCAATATTAATCACCTTAGATTAAATGAATGAAAAGTTAGAGCTAAAACACTTAATGAAGAGGAGACATTTATGAGGGAAATCAAATATAAAAAGCTGACATTCAGCATTTACTTAATATTATCTGTTGCATTAGCCTCTTCCCCTTGTTCTTTTTAGGTAGTGTCAACGTAAATAGAATGGATTTTTATGGCTCCTCACTTGTGACTTCCTCTAAGTTATTGGTTTAATAGGCAAACCTCCCACAAGCAATAATTATAGCCGGAAGAAAAACAGTTCAGTTGGGCATTTCTTCCTTACTATCTTTTTGATATAGATCTCCATTTACTATAGTCCTGTGATTTGCTGCCATGACCGATATAATCTTCACACAGTTTTTTTTGTTTTGAAATCTATTCCACAAATTTATCAACTGTTCATAACACGCCATTTAGGAACATGCAACAAAGCCGTTCTTTTCACATCCCTCGTCCAAGATGCATAAATGGATTATTACTCTTACAATTAAATGACTCGAAAAAAACATGGATTGTTTTCCAAAAGCAGGCATTGCAGTCATCTATACCCAAAGTCATTAAACAAATCTCAACAATTTAAAATTTCTCATAACTATAAAAAAAAAACAGTGAACATGTAACATCATAACCAGTTAAAATCCAATCCCTTAACGCCTTCCATTTTTCTTCAGAATTACAGTTTCTACATCTAAATGCACTTTGAAATGCCTACCACAAGACGACAATCAGGCATGCTGTTCTAGGCTAAGAGGTCATCATCCCCTGTTTTTACCAGCTGCTTCTCCCTACTCTTTCCTGTTGGAGGTGAGAAGCTCCTCACATCTGCCAGAAGAACCATATGTGCAATTACTTCTTAACCCAGTTCTGTCAAAATGG
>NW_010128007.1:0-5743 GCF_000699245.1 Pterocles gutturalis | reverse complement strand
AAAAAAAAAAAAAAAAAAAAAAATCTGTTTAAGAAGTGTTTCAGTTAAACTGGAATTGCTTGACTAAGTGTGTCCTAAATACAATTTATCTTTAAAGTTCAGAATGAGAAGCTTCTACTTACAATGACAAACAAATACAATTAACTTATGCTTCCCAAATGGTTCCCCAGGCTCCTTTAATGTTCAGGGGATAAAATAGGGAACATCTGAATGTAAATAAATTGTTCCCTCTCTTCCAGATCAAATATTCACATGTATTACAAAATACCATGCTGCCTCATACAGTTAGCTTCACCTAAGATTGTGGTCAGCATCCTGACATATTAAGGTATCATCATGCTGTCTATCCAGAACAGTGTATACCACATTTTTAGATTTTCTTTATCATAGTTCTGCATGATTGTAACATATTTCTCTATCCAGTTGTATGTTATCCAGAAGCCTTCAGGAATTCTGTTATAAAAGATTGTATCACGAAGTTTAATATAATCTGACATTCAATGTGACTTTGGAAATAACTATTTACAGATATTATTCAGCATACCATACTAACTACTAGTACTGAATAAATCATAAAAAAATAGACCAAGAGTTAATCCAAATGGAAAAAAAAAAAAAAAAGAAAAAAAAAAGGTTTGATACATCTCTCTTCTGCTATGAATAGGGTATATGCAGCTATGAACAATTTTTCCTGAGTTCATGCGAACTTTTAAACAGGTGCTGATCCAGCTGACTCTCAGGTCAATGTTAAGACTTACAATGGCTTTGCTATTCAACCTACGTTATGTTCAAAAAAAGATTTACCAGTTTGTATCTAATGCGCTGTGCTGCCTCATGACACAAGGCAAAATCGTGAATTTGATCCATTCATTTTACTGCTTTGAAGAGGTGAACTTTTATCATCACTGTTATGAACTTATCATTAAGACTTAGTAATTTGAGGAAAAAAAGACAGGGGAAATAGCTCGCAGAAAACAGTCTTATAAACATAAGGTAATTAAATAATTAGATGGCTATATGGCATCTGGCTGGGATGGAGTTAATTTTCTTCACAGCAGCCTGTATGGTGCTACATTTCAGATTCGTGACTAAAATAGTGTTGACAGCACACCAATCCTTTGGCTACCGCTGAGCAGTGCTTGCACAGCACCAAGGCTTTTTTTTTTTTTGCTTTTGCCACTCTGCCAGCAAGTAGGCTGGGGGTGGGCAAGAAACCAGGAGGAGACATAGCCAGGACAGCTGACCAATCGATCATAGGGATATCCCATACCGTATGACATCGTGCTCAGCAACAAAAGCTCAGGGAAAAAAAGGAGAAAGGGGGGATGTTTAGGGTTACGGCATTTGTCTTCCCAAGTAACCGTTCCATGTGAGGAAGCCCTGCCTTCGAGAAAGTTGCTAAGCACCTGCCTGCTAATGGGGAGCAGTGAATTAATTCCTTATTTCCCTTTGCTTGTGCATGCAGCTTTTGCTTCACCGATAAAACTGCCTTTATCTCCATCCACAAGTCTTCTCACCTTCCTTCTGTTTTCTCCCCATCCCATGGGAGAAGGGAGTGAGCGAGCAGCTATGTAGGTGTTTGGCTGTTGGTTGTGGTCAGCCTGCAATAATGGCCAAAATAATGTACTGTAACTAAAAAAAAAGCAATGTTAAAGCTGAAAACCTCATAGGAATACCAAGATTGCTGAAAATATACCACCAGTGTGTAATACTTGCTACAATCAATCTTTTTAAATCTTACATAATTACCAGGATAGTATTATCATGCGATCTTAATTTTTTACAGACAAAAAAAACCCTGAATTTGCCAACATCTTTTAGACCAACAGTTCTTACATTGCATGATAATTTTGTTCCTGTTAAAAGCTATATTTTAGTGCCTTCAGTTCATAACTCTCACATGCAGAAAACCTCTCAGATGCCAAACAATTTGAAGCAAATCAATACATATTTTCCCACAGAAAAAAAAAAAAAAGAACAAAAATGATACATTTGTGCTTCTATCGCTACTGCAGTTGCCATGTGACAGCCATCTTCTCAGGCATTTGATGAATGACTTGTGAGTGCACAACAGCCTGTCCTATATGAAGCAAAAGAGATTTCAGGACATATTCTAATGAACCAAAGGCTAGTAGCTCACACACACCTGATACATTTTTTCAAGCATTGCCAGCTGTTTTGATCAATCCCAAGCACTTAAGTGGGTAATAAAGATTGATTTAAACCAGAAGTATTTGAATTTGAGCAACATGGGTTTTAGAATGGCATGCCACAGTAGTCTCACTGAAGTGCTTTATGTAGCTAGAATAATCCACACTTGGTCTATTGCTTTTGTGAGTTTTATACACGGGGAGGTTGAAATAGCATTTTTATCCTCAGCAGATATTTCTCATATAATTCTTAATTTATTTTGGGTGCTGAAAACTCTAATTCTTGACCAGCTTCTTTTTTTTTTTTTCTTTTTTTTTTTTTCTAATTTGAATACTCTCCCTCCATCCATCTGGGAATTATCTGAGTGTGAAAGAATGATATTTAGGTGCTTTTTTGCACTTAAAAAGTGATTCAGTACTTCCTTCCTTAGCTATTTAAGTATGCATCAAACTGTGATATTAGCAGTTGTACTATTTTTTTCACTGGTATTAGCCATTTCAGAACTTTCATATCTGCATTAGCACATTTAATGAGGACCCCCAGAACAAAGAGGTTAACAAAACCTTTACTGAGCTCCTACTGTTAACCCTAATGCATTTCTATTTGCTTTCTGCAATGGGAAAATCCAGTCTTCCCTCAAGAAGTGAACAAGAACCTGTCAAAATTTTACATTGTCAGAATTTCCTGAGGTTCACTCAATACCACCAACACTTGCTGATAACTAGTTAGTTACACTCTATTCAGGGACAGCTCTTGTCAATCTGTGGTAGCCATGGCCATCCTGAGCTAGCATATTTCCCAATAACAGGAATTTAAGTTCCTATCCAACAAGAGAGATTTCAGTTCTAGTGTTAAGTGAGGGAATATTTCAATTGCCACTTTGCAGGGATATATGGTAAAAGTATCATGGGACATATTCTACTTTCAGTTATATAAATGTAAATTTAGGATGTTTTTTCTAGTGTGCTTTTATACCTAAGCTGAAATGAGAATTGGAGTTCACAGTTCCATTGGTAATATTCCTACAAAAAGCAGTTCCAAGTGGTTAGTGGGAAATGCTGTGGGCATTATTCTTCCCATGAGATTGTGCTTAATAGTCATATATTGGAAAGAGGAAAAGATCCCTGATTTTCTAGAACACTGTAATCACAGTAGCAATGGTGATACTTATTATTACAAAGATTTTACCTCCAAAATAAACTTTTTTAAGCTTTTAGAGAGCCATAAAAAGAAATTAAATCTAGTTAAAAATACACATACCAACTAAATAATATTATATTACTTTGCTTTGGGTTTTTGTTCTTGTTTTTCCTTTTATTTTAAGCTGCAATCTGAAATTAAAAGCAATGAGCCTACAGGTAGTATTTTGCACAGAATCACAAGCCTGATGTTTATGAGTCATTTTTCTAAGTGCGTGCAAAAAAATATATTTGTGAATGCAAAGACACTTAGAAGTCTACTTGATAGTAGAGAATATCTGTTTTAGTCATAACATAAAACTTTGTTTTCCATGTGGAAATGCATACATACATGAACACCTTGGCAAGTAGCTGTGACACAATTTTTTTTTTTTTTTTTTAAGTGGAAATATACTAAATTTCAAACTGGAATATACTAAAAGCTTTCTGAGTGGACAATAAAGCACTATCTCTAGTCATAAACTATGCAGGGCCATGGCACACGCCCAGTTTCTGACAAGTGAATATCCATAGCACTAAATTATCAGCATGACCTTCAGCATAGTTTTGGTTGATGACAACCAGCACTCAGTCCCGAAGAGTGCTTAGCCACAGTTCAGCAGCCACCACAAGCCAGGAACTATTCCCAATAGGCAATTTGAACCCAGACATCCTTTTTGAAAGAGAAGTGTGCTAGCTGGTCTTACAAAGAACAGATATGATCCTAGGAATTAAATTATGCTAATGAAATCAAATTTTGCATAAAAATGTAAAAAGCACAAAATGAAAAAAATAGTTCTGGAATATGGTTGTCAAAACTCTGCAGCAACTGTAGCTGCATAAGCTACCTGTTTTGTACCTGGGGACAAGACCAGGAAATAGGCATTTTTGCATTTGTACATGTATATTTATGTAAAAATTAGCCTGTATTTTTCTTTAAAATGCTATGCTAACGTCACAGTTCATATGCATAGACAGAAAAAGGTCAAAGCCCCAGCATACAAGGTCAACTTTTAAAAAGAAATGGAAACAAACTGCAGATATCACTGGCTTAGAGGCTATTTCAAAAGAAAGCAAAAGCCTCTAATTTTCATCTACCAAGATAGTATCAAAATAAAATTCTACTGTGATATTGCACTGCAGGATACTACACAGTACACATACTGCAGATTATCCTCAAGTAGGTCTCATCAGAGCATAAATGCTGAAACAGCAATGAGTAATATACTGACTTCTCTTGCATCCTCTGGGAATGTGATAGCTTAGAAGGAGACTATACTGACATTTGTAACTCCTTATCACAGATACTGTATTAGCTGTTCTCTTCTACTGGACTTTGCCTGCTGGGATTACTGGAGAAGAATGGGATACTCCTGAGTATATCACAGTGAATTTCAATCACTTCCGAAAGGCAGCAGACAGACACTTAGAGAAGGTACTTAGTCCCCGATCACTTTCACAGCGGATGAATTAAATGGTTATACAGTTACATGACTTGCCAGAATCTCTCCTTATGTAGAGCAGTAAGAATTTTTATGTCCAAAAATTCTGAATCATCAGAGAAACATCAAAGAACATCACTTTTCAGTAGCTGCTAGAAATGTAAGGAATTATTTTAATGTGTTGCACTGAGACTGTGCCACGAGCAACCAATGAAACACAGTAGTGACCAACCAGTGCATAAAATTCATGACAGATATTTGTAGCTTTGTACTCTGGCAGGCTATGCTTCCTAAACCAAAACACAAACCACAAAACAAAACAAAACAAGGAGTGGTATATATGTACCATGTCTGGTGATCAAGTAACAATAAGCCTCTCCTTTTGAATAGGGTCTGCCTTACCACACAAATTCACACACACACACGTCTTTAAAAGTTTCTTTATAAAATTAAATTGAGATGTAACAGATGACACTATTCCTTGTATACCTCTGAATATTCAATCCTATAAAATATTATTGTATCAGGGATATTAACTACAATTGTAAAAACAATCATACTACAAACTCTTTCCAGTTCCCACTCTCTCTACTCTGCAATATTTGTCATGCTTCTTCTTAATTCACAACCACTTAACTTCAGATTTTGCACAACATTTGAATACTCTTCTTTAAAATAACACATTTTGCGTTAATGCCATCTTTGATTAAAAAATTAAGCTTAAAAGGTTAAAAAATAGTATATTAAGTCTATGTAAAGAAAAAATAATACACTGCTAGTATATATGGACGTATTACTTCTTTTTTCTTCTAAATCATCTACTGCTTGAATTGAAAGGTTATACTAAAATAAATGCAAACTGGCTTATATGCATGTGCAGGTGCTAAGCCTCAAAAGTGCCTTAATATGTTAGCCAATCAAAATCCAGAGTAATAAATTTTTTTAAATACATTTTATTATTTTTATATTTAA
>NW_010128006.1:4755-24966 GCF_000699245.1 Pterocles gutturalis | reverse complement strand
GTGTCCTTCCAGGTCTCCTTTAATCCCGGGTTGCTGAGGGGCAGGGAGGTCTGCTCCTGGGTGTTTTTCTCTCCCGATGCAGCCTGGCCCTGCTGGAGTAGCGGTTCTTTTGGGTAGTTGCAGGTTTCACACGGGTTACATCAGTCAGCGATGCTGCTGCCGGCAGGAGGGTCGGGGATGCGCCCAGGAACCCTCCCGGACTCTGCTGCCTGCTCTCTGTTCTTTTTCTGAAGGTTAAGGAAACGTGTCCTTGAATTTAGCTGTATGGGGTCGTGTAACAGCACCAAAAACCATGTTGGTGAAGGCAGTAAACTGTGAGCTGCAAGAAAAAAGCACAAATTCAGTACAGATCAGCACTGCTGTGGTGGGAGAGGACAGCGGGAGATGGGGGTGGGAATCTGAAATTTCCGAGTGTGATCTCTCCCCTTTGCTCTCTGTGTATTTTTAAGAGCTATAAATTTGATCTTTGATGTCTGATTTCTGTCTCACAGGCCAGAAATACTTTTTCCTCCTGAAATGCAACTGTTTTGGAACAAGAACTCATATTTTTGCCCTCACTAGTATTTTTACCAGTCTGATTTTGGAGTAAATGTCACAAGAACAGGATCAATAGTTTCCTGTTCCTGTAGTGTTATTTATCATCATGTTATTTCTACTGTAGTATTCTTCTGAATGTTAAAATCTAATACGTGCAACTTTTAGTGTCTTTCTAGGTGTTGGGGGAAGTAGATTATATATTATTATCATCTTTAGGCACACAATCATACATAAAAGTGCCGTATAAGTCATTCATTTCAATTCATAGGTCAGCAGGGTCTTACATTAGGATGACTGTTAAATGCTCTCTCTTATCCTGCGAAATCATTGTGCTGCCATTGAGTACTTTATTTCCTGACAATGTGAAGTCTGTACAGTGAATGTGGAATTATTAATTTTCTTCTTTCTGCTAAGGTTGATGACACTGGCAAGCATCGTTTTGCTAGACATTGTGCAAAATTAAAATAGGGGTGCCAAGATTAGAATAGGCCAACAACAGTGGTATTGCTCAGGCTGCTTGGTCAGGACCGTGTTGTCTATTGTCAGAAGTGTTGAGGAATGCAGCTTACGTCCATCACTTTGAAAGAACACTCAGTGGTCAGCAGTGTGACTTCATGCAACTGGAAAATTCACGAGGAGGTGTCTAGTCAGTCGCTCAGGGTTCAGGCGGCTCTGATAACAGTTACAGTGGCGCTGGGTGATCTGCCGGGAACAGATGTGTGGCATCCAGAGAGCAGAGGGGAGTAAGAAGGTAAAGCAGGAGGAAGAACTGGCTGGGACTCAAAGCAGGGACTCAGGCTGGTGGGTGCGGGAGAGCAATTGAACAGATGGGGCTTTGGAGAAGAGGATTTAACGAGGGTGGGTGGGCAAAGGTCAGAGGATTGATGGGGAAGATGGGACGAGCTCCCCAGTAGGACTGGAGAGCTGGAAGGGGAAGGGAACAGTGATTGCAACAGAAACTCTTACAAAGTGCTGTTCAAGTGACTGAGAGGTTTTTGCTACTGAGACTTGGACAGATTAGGTCTAGTTTCTCCCCCTGCCTTCGAGCTTGTCTGATGTACTCAGTGACTTGTTTTAAATACTCAAATTTCATGTTTCTCTAATATTCTTCTGCTTCCATATTAATGTCCCCTAATGAGAGCAAGATGAGAAAAAATGTGAGATTAGACTTAATAATTCAGTCATAGGGCTTTTCCGTGCCTGGCCTGACGTGCTGAGGATGCAGAGGTTATGGGAAGTCCACCTCTGACTTCATACCTGTTGTTGTCCTAGGTGAAAAATAAGAAGCTGGTTGAGCTGCTGAGGAGGAAAGTTCGTCTTGCCCAGCCTTATGCTGGTGTTTTCCTTAAAAAGGATGATAAGTAAGTTGTTTCTCTTGATTTTTTTTTTTTTTTTTTTTTAAAAAGCTATTTCCATGACTAGGTTGCATTTACACTAAAAGCTGTGATCTGAGATTCCCTGCCCTGGATAGTGTTACAGAAATTGGGTGTGGGCTTGGACTATCCTCTTACCATGGCAGTTTTCATTGCCACTGCCAGCACTGCTGGGAGCTTGTGTCTTGCTTTAGAAAAGGCTGTTATTATTTGGGAGGGAGAAAAACCATCCAGGTAGCTGGGTGATTTGGAAAGGGGATACGTGGTGGTAACAGTGGGGATAAAGTTAACTGTCTTTGCTCCTGAGTCCAGTTTAAAGTTCTGCAGCCAGTGATTGTTTCTTTCTTTTTTAATCTTACCTACTTTCTGAAAGTTCTGAACATCTACTCCATTTTTTTTCCTCAATAGCAACGAATCTGATGTGGTGGAGGATCTGAATGAAATCTACCAGGTGGGAACTTTTGTACAAATTCATGAAATGCAGGACCTTGGAGACAAGTTGCGTATGATAGTCATGGGACACCGAAGGTAATTCCTTGTACTTCCACTGCATCTCACCAGACTTTATCACACAGATACATCCCTTTATTGTTTTCGCCACATATGTGCATTTTCATACACGGCTCATGTATGGCATACCACAGCATATCCTGAAAGTGCTCTGGTGCTCCAGCCCCAATATTCTGTGTGCTGTTACAGGTTAGCCCCAAAAAGGAAGAGCTCGTGCCTGTCGTTCTTGTATAAACTGTTATGTGATGCAAGCAAGCATTCATTAAGCTGAAGTTTAGCAGTTTCTTTGACAAGTACAGCAGGGTTTGGTA
This sequence comes from Pterocles gutturalis, assembly GCF_000699245.1. Taxonomy (NCBI): domain Eukaryota; kingdom Metazoa; phylum Chordata; class Aves; order Pterocliformes; family Pteroclidae; genus Pterocles; species Pterocles gutturalis. Next base: position 22,235 of record NW_010128006.1, on the reverse strand, counting down.
ATTGTGAAATAAATTCTTGGGAACTAATTCAAGACAGTATTTTTGCTTTTTTTAAAAAAAAAAAAAGTGATACAGAACTGTAGTTATGTCTTGTCTACATAGTCTTGTCCTAGAACTGAATTGAAGAAAGTAGGGTTATTGTTGGGAATATATGTTTAGCCATTTGTGCCAAGTTTCTCGACCTAAAGCAATATAAAACTGTGGTTTTAAAAGCATCAAATAATTCTCATTAGAAGGGAAAATACAAGGACAGAAACATGATAGGGGAGGCAGATTCAGGGTGGATTTTGCTTTGAAGTATTGCTTTTTTCCTCTCACTCATTTTGCTTCAGTTACATTTGTTCTGGACAGCAACGAATGGGCAGTACTTCTCCAAGCAGAATTTGTGGGAGTTTGCAAGTCAACTCCTTTCCAAATGAAGTCTTAGACCTCCTGCTGCTGCACAACCTTGTTTGAGTAGATTTTGGAAATAGGCAGCTATTGGTTTTGGTTTACTTGGAGTGGAGGTATTTCCCTATAACTTGGAAGGTGTGGGAAATTGGTCTTTATTTATTCGATTGAGACACAGAGCACTGGTCAGTCACGTCCACGGGAACCACACTGGGTATCAGATCTGCGGAGCATGCTGCATTTACAGGGAAAAACACAGGAGAGAAAACTCTTATATCAGCAGCCAAAATAAATGTGGTGCCCTGCAAGTATGGGTCCTCTCACTTCTAAATCCTTCCCTTAGCTCTCCTCACACACCTTGTAGCATTCCTTCTGGGTCAGGGCAGCAGCTTCTCTAGTCGATCCAGAGATATTTACGTGCTGACTGGCCAGCCGGCTGCTGCCACGCTCTTTTCCGGTTGCCCTGTGAGGGGATGTTCTTCAGTGCAGCAACTGATTTCCCTCACCAGCAACCCCACCCTCTAGAAGATGTGCTTGAACTTAGTTGTCTGTGGTTGTGTTCTGTTCACAAGAGTAGCCAAAATCAGCCAAAAGTTGCTAGTGGCAGGCAGTTGGAGTAGTTGAGAAGGTCTTATTTTTTGAAGGAGATCACATGGAAAATAAGACCTGCACCCTGCGCATAACGGCCGTTTTCCCATGAGCTGGGACTCTGATACACCACAGGGTTTATTGGACTCCAGATTCACAGCCTAGTAGGACAACTGTGTCAAAGGCTGTTGCAGTTCTTGAGTGTTTGTCTAGCACTCGTCTTTAGTGGGGAAACCTTTTAAGCCAGTGGAGAGGTCAAGATTTTGATCCCTTTCTGGAGAACTGTAGGTCATAATCTGTATTGAAAACATCTAATGTGAGGTGTGCACAGCAGGCCAAGTTCAGTAGAGTTTAAAAACAGTAACAGGGAAACTAATTTTTTGGAAGGTGATTATGCCATGTGATCTAGCCTGTGGCTTTTAGGGATTAATACTCAGTTAATTGTTGTGGAATATATTGTGGGTTTGATCTCTTTCTAAATCATAATCTAGGAAATCTGTTTGTGTAATAGACCAAAATTTCAAATGTCTAGGTATGGAATGACTTAGTATTGAGTATTACAGTAGATATTGCAGCAGATGTGGTTTAAAGCAGAGAGATTGATTGCTGAGAATCAGAAGACTGAAAAAGCAGAACATTATCTGCAGAATTAAAGTGAAACAGTGAACTTGCTTTTCAGGAGAGACAAGAAGAGGGTATGAATCCATATCAGAGTTGTTGGTTCGTGTAGCTAGAGAAACTACCTCCTGAGCAGACATACTAACAATGATGCCTTATTGATTGTTCATGTGCTGCAACTTGTCACTGAGAAATCAGTCAGTCTGGGATATAGAGCTTTGTGTGCATGTCTATGTTCACCAACATTATTTAGGTTATTTTTTTTAATCATTAGAAATCTGTTTTTGTAGTTCTGCGGCTGGTTTAAGCTAACATAGTTTATGATAAAGGTGCTGTCAGCTGCCCTTGGCCTCTCATTCACACACCAACTGGCTAATTCAGTGGTCAGTTAACTTTTTTAATGGCAATTTACTTATTGTAATTTACTTCGTAAGTCCTATCGGTATCTACCACTTGATTATTACTGTTTTACTAAGTCAAGCCTTATTTTGACAAAATGAACCAAAAGCTAAATCTTGTCAAAACACATACAATTGGTCACCTTTGTCAAAGTTTGAAATGTTAGTACTCAATATGCAACTTAGACTCTCATGCTGAAGAGTTGAAATCACGTATAACAGAGGATTGATTGTAGATTGTTTCTTTTGGCTTTCAGGATTCGTATAAACAAGCAACTAGAGGTTGAGCCTGAGGAGCCTGAAAATAAACAGAAAGTTAGAAGGAAACAGAAGCGCTCTAAGAAAGAAGCTGAAGAGGAGCCTGGAGCAAAGGACCAAGCTGTCGAAGTGGTACTAGATCCTGTAGCTGCTTCCTCGCAGGAAGTTCTCATGGTAGAAGTAGACAATGTAGTTCATGAAGATTTTCAGATCACGGAGGAGGTTAAAGTGAGTAAATTAATCATGCAAGCCTAGACTTGTCCTGTAGAGTTGCATCTGCAATTCTTGTTTAAAAGGAAGAGTTCTAAAATCGGGCTGTAATTTTAGGCCTCAGAAACCAGTTCCTCCTTCTCACAGTCGCTGCACGAGGTTATTATGTGATGTAATGGTTTTGAACCCAGCTAGCGGCAAAGAGATACCACACAGCGGCTCACTCACCCCCCTCCCCCTCCTCCTGGGGATGGGGAGAGAATTAAAGGGGTGAAGGGAAAAGAAACTTGTGGGTGGAGATAAGAACAATTTAATAACTAAACTACAACAAAACTGAACATAATAGTGATAATATATACAAATATATAAATGAGTGATGCACAGTGAAGCTGCTCACCACCTGATGACCAACCTCAGCCAGTTCCCGGCTAACGATCCTGGAGCAGGGAAAGTCCTAAAACCTCAATCCTGGAAAAGAGATAAGAGCCTGAGCGACTGAGAGCTGACCAAGGGAATGAGGTGACCCTGAGAGTGGGGTGATCAAGAGAGAAAGAGAGAGAACTTCTGGACAGACCCTCATCTATATACTGGGCATGCCATGCATTATATGGAATATACCATTGGCTAATTTGGATCTCAGTCCTAACCCTGAGGTGGAATCCTGGGCTGGTCACTGGGGCTGTGCTCCCTCCCAGCTCCTCCTGCCCCTGCAGACACGGGCACAGCAGAGAAGCTGGAAAGTCCTTGACTGTCCTGGCAGCAGCTCTGCCCATCAGTGTGTGATCGGCTTCTCCTCAGCACAAACCCAAACCAGCCTCACACCAGCTAAAATGATGAAAGTGAACTCTGTCCCAGCCGAACCAGGACATAGGAGAAAATGATTTTTCATTACAGCAGCTCAATTCCTTAGAACGGGTCACTTCAAAAAGTTGCTGAATTAAGAGGTTGGGCTGTGCTTAAGTCTGTGTAATGTCCTCTATCAAACTGAGTCTTTGCTCCAAGGTGACTTGAGTGGTCAACCTGGTCATATCTTCTGGCCAAGGATCTGTTAAGTTTTGCACGTGCAGGAAGCCAGCCTATAGCCCTTCTTGCCTTTCCTTGTCTCCCAGGAGGAAGAACTGCACCAACAGAAAGTTCCATCGCAGCGCACTATTGCAGATGGGGTCAGGGGTGGTGTTGCTGTGCTCCCAGGCTGGAGAGGTTGGGGAATGTCGTATTTGTACTGAGGCCTTATCTGTCCTTTTCCAGTCTTTGTTGATTACATCTTGTTGTGTTCATAGGCGCTTACTGCAGAAATTGTCAAAACAATCCGGGACATCATTGCCTTGAACCCCTTGTACAGGTATGGATTTCCCCTGCTGCACTGCTTATGGGAACAGCGTGTTCTGTTCAGGCTGGAGTACACTGAAATTTTCTATTCCACTTGTCCTTTTGCTGTAATGAAGAAGAGATATTTGCTGAATTGTCACCTAGAATTTTATTTGGGATGCAAGCTTTATCATCCATTGTTGGAAACAGGGGAAGTTTTGAAAACTGATATGAAATGTAGATACAAGGTAGGACAGGTGACCTAGGTCTAAATGAAGCTTGCTGCAATAAGTCTCATGGGCTGCTTGATGCAGTATGAGCACAGAAGAGGCTTAGCCTACTGATATGCAAAAATTTAATGTATCTGTTAAGAGAGCATTTCATATATTTGGTTTTATTTATCAGCGATCATTCCTTTTATCAAGTGATTTATGTGTTCACTGAGTTTTGGCTTAGTCAAATTTTTAAAAAATTAGTTCTTTTGTTATGAAACTGAGCGATGTTTCATTTCTTTACTCTGTCATAACAAGCAAATAACTATAAGGATAATGCCTTATGAATGTAAACGTTCACTGAGCATTTTGGGCTTTATTACCATTTTTTCAGAGAGTCTGTGCTTCAGATGATGCAGGCTGGACAGCGTGTGGTAGATAACCCTATCTATCTGAGTGACATGGGTGCGGCACTAACAGGGGCAGAGTCGCAAGAACTTCAAGACGTCTTGGAAGAAACCAGTGTAAGATGAAGCTTTTAACTAGAGCTATGCTAACAGAATCAAAAGTATGTCTGCTACACGTCATGGTTTCTTTACCAGCCTCAGTACAGAGGGGACTTTATTACCATGATTATGGGTTACCATCAGTGACTAGGTTCCTGTTGAAGGATACAGTAAGTCATTAAAAACTTGCTTTAAGGGAAAGGTTGGATGCTCTGTGTCTCTGGTGGCAAATGATTGTCTTTTGCACATGGTTGCGTGCTGTGGAGTTGCTACACGGTTTGTCTTTTTACATCTGCACGTGCTGGAGAGTTCTCCCTGGGCTGAGTTCTCTGTTGGGGCTTTTTATTCTCCCTTTCTCACAGGGGGTTGCCAAGAGTATGGTGTCTGAAAACTCACTTTGTGACTATGTTTTCCAGATTCCCAAACGACTTTACAAGGCCCTTTCCCTTCTAAAGAAGGAATATGAGCTGAGCAAACTTCAACAGCGTCTTGGAAGGGAGGTAAGTTTTTCAAGTAACACATACCTTGTATATATTTATATCATGTCCACCACTGTGATGTGGTGGATGTGCATGGCCAGTGAAGAATTTTAAATCAAGGCAATGGTACACACTCTAAAGGGAGATTATTATAGAATTAAGATTTGATATTCTTCTTCTGTTAGAAATTCAATTTTTCACGCACATTGTAAAAGTAACAAGATGTGAGGATATGGCATCTGCTGTTTGAATGTGTCCAAGTTGTAATTGCACGCAGGCAGGTAAATCCTAGAGGACTGCAGTTTACCAAGCATCTCTGTGAAAATATACAGCATGATACTGTATATGGCACAGAATACTCTAAGTATCACTATGTTATTTTAAAAGACCCTCTGCTAACCACTGTGAACTTCAGCAGTTCCTGACTGTTCTAAGTTTTAATCATAATACAGTAACTGCGTCAAAATGGTAACTAAGTATATGAAGTACAAAGATTTGTGTTCCTGGGTTTATTAACTCTCAATAATTGGGGCTTTTAAAATTTATGTTAAGTGCAAAATGCTTTTGGACCAGACTAGCAATTCTTGGAGACTTCTTAAGCAAATTGAAGCATCCAAGGATGCTGAGAGGGCTTACCGATGTCCTTGTTTTGTTGTCTCAGTCGTTAAAACACTGTCCACTGGGGAGTGGGAAAAGGTAAACAGGATGCCCATCGTCAAGAAAGAGAATTGGGGAGACTACAGACATGTCAGCTTGCCCTCAGTCCCTGGGAAGATTACGGGGAAAGTCCTGCTGGAAGCCCTGTACAGGCAAATGAAGGAGGACATGATTTGGAAGAGCCAGAAGGGATTTTCCGAGAGCAAACTCCGCCTCATCAACCTGGTTGCCTTCTCAGATGAGAAGGCCTGGAGCACAAGGGGAGAACAGTGGCTGTTGTTGCCTTGACAAGGCCTTTGTGCTCAGCCCGTGTATTCTTATGACCAAATTGGGACGTTACAGAGAGGCAGGATGTAGTACAAGCTGCGTGAAAAAATTGGCTAGACTGCTGAAAGGGTTGTGATCAGCACTATATAACTGCAGCTAGCTACTAGTGGTGTCCCTCGGGTCGTCAGTAAGAACCTCCTCAGGCTCTGCAAAGAGAAATGAATAGTCCCACACCTGGGTTGGAATAACCCTGTGCAACAGGACAGGCTGGGTGCCAACTGGATAGAAAATAGCTTTGCCGAAAAGGGCTCTGAGGCCCTAATGTCCAGGAAGCTGACCATGAATTGGCAGTCTGTCCTTGTGGCAAGGAAGGCCAACCGCGTAGTGCAGTTGTGTAGACAGCAGGTTGAGAGGCACTAGAGAGAGCACGTCTGGCTTAGTCTGCACAGCCTTCGGTCTCCCCAGCATAAACAAAACACTGAAGTACTGAATCATGGCCAGTGCACGCCTCTGAGATGCAGAGGGAGCTGGAGTATGTAACAGAGTGGCTTTTTGTGTTAGAACATGTTGCAAATGATTTCCAAGTAGTAATTTCAGTTGCTGAGAAGGTTAAACTGAGAAGTATTTGGAAGCATTTGTTGTTGGATGGGTTGTACTAGGAACAGAATACTCACTCTGTTTGTTGCTATGTTTAGGTTGAGGAGAAGATAAAGCAAACACATCGCAAGTATCTTCTCCAGGAGCAATTGAAGATCATTAAGAAAGAGCTAGGTTTGGAAAAAGAGGACAAGGATGCTATAGAAGAGAAATTCCGTGAGCGACTAAAGGATCTGGTAGTGCCAAAACACGTCATGGATGTGATTGATGAAGAGTTGAACAAGTTGGGCTTGCTGGATAATCACTCCTCAGAATTCAAGTGAGTGCATGGCTGTGTCATCTGCTGTCAGGGTTAGTTGGGAGAATGAGAGAAATCAATTCTGTGGAGCTCTTACCTTAAGAGTTTGTTTTCTCTTTTTGTCGTAGTTGTTTTTGATAATTTTAGGTCTTCTCTTGCAGCCTAATGCTGTGGGTAAGAACTGCGCAGTTCCTTACTGCTCATTAAATGTCCGCTGATTCCTTCAGCCCTTAATTTTGGCTCTTCTCTCTTGCACTTGGGAGTTTTCCTTGGCTGTGAGAGAAGAGAAGCTAGTTGCCAACACATGACATTGGCTAAGCCACCTGAGGTGGTCCCTGAAGTGTTGGGCAGTGTTGGAATTGCGAAGGAGTGAATATCTTTTACCACGTAATACGTGGCATGGATTGGCAGAAGCTGAGGTTGCTTTGAACATTTCTTGTCTGTTGGCATGGTGTGTGCTGTAGAACACAGCAGGCAGTATACTCACCAGCGCTTTAATGTCCTGGATCTTTGCTTTTAAAACTAAGTATCTTTTATGGAGTAAAAGAGTGTGTGGCTTACTTGCTACTGTGAAGAAAGTTAACTATAGCCCAGCCGAAACCAGGACACAACATTTGGATGAGAAACATCTTGATAATCGTATACTAGGAGGAGGAAGGAGGAAGCTGGGAGAGACACCCTGGGCTTCACAGCCAACATAGTACATTTCCCACAGGAGCAGGTTTGCAAAGGAAGTAGTTGGGAGAAAAAAGCTGAAGCTCTCTTGGTGTGGCGATTGCCACAGAGTGAATCCTGGGACCAGCCAGCTGAGCATGGGGAGGCTGTGCTGCGCTTGTGGTCGTGATGGCACACCACTTACTGTTTACTGCATCTTGCAGACCTCCCTGTATATTTGTGTCCCTGATCTGAGTGGATGGAGTTTTAGAACAGATGAGTGCTGCCTTTATGCACTTGTGTTCTCCTCAGTAGCAGTCTGTTTAAACTGATTATCTCAACCATTATCTCCCAGTCATAAATCGTGCTCTGTCGTGTTGTACATCCAGCTGTTTTACCTTCTTTCTGAGCCAGGACTTTTTCTTCTTTATGTTGTCTTGCTCCACTGGGGAAACAGAGAAAACTGGTTTTCTATCTTTAAGTTTTGTGACCTGATCCAAAGACTTGACAGTAGTGCAGAGCTTACAAACAATCCTCGTCTTGAGACAGGAACCAGCCAGACACCAAAGAATCATACAGGGAGTTTGTGTGCAGAAATCTAGGTCTTTGCATTATATGTTGGAGGCTCTTTGTCTCAGGAAAGCAAAAGCTGTGAAAAAAAGCTTTGATTTTTTTGGGTGGGGAAAGGACAAGGGAATGAAGATCATAACAAAAGGTTAGCAATGACTGCCCGGATAATGATCTTCTTTTCATAGTCTCCCTTCCCAGAGTAGTTTATATCCCACTTGTTCTGGATAAGGTTATTTTGGAAGGCAGTGGAGGGGGTGGCATGAGCTGGCTGTTGTCAAATCACTCTCATTTGTGTGTTTCTGCCAGTGTTACACGGAACTACTTGGACTGGCTGACGTCTATCCCGTGGGGTAAGTGTAGCGAGGAGAACCTGGAGCTGAGCAGAGCCCAGGCAGTTCTGGAGGAGGATCACTATGGAATGGATGATGTCAAGAAGCGCATTCTGGTAAGGCAGGAAGAGGCAGTGTGTCCCATTTCACACTCTGCTTAGCCTGAGGCATTTCGGTTGTGTTTCACATTGCAGCTCTCCATTGGATTTGTCCTGGATCAAACAGAAAGCTGAATCAAAGAACAGAATGTTCTGGTGATCAGTTAATGTGTTTAATTACTTGTGGCAATGAATGTCCTGTTCGGATGTCAGACAGCAATATACGATTTTGCTACTTAATGCTGAGCAAGTGAATGAGTGTCCAAAGGAAGCAGTCTCTGGATTTTAATCAGTTCATTCAGAGACTGTTGAAATGGTTCCACTGCACTGGCAGGGGTACTGCCTTTCTGAAACACACTCGTACATCTAATAAGGGGGGAAGTTGTCTAAGATGGATGTTTGCCTCACAACATGTACCTGTCCCAGAGTTGTGTTGGGTGCTGAAGGGTTTATAGCCTGTGCAATACAGTTTTTATGTAAGCAGACAGGGTAGTTTTCAGTGTTGCCTTGTTCCACAGCTTCTGCCACTTTTGCCGGAGGATGTCCTGCCTGTGCTTACTGTGGTTAGGGAAGCTGCACTAGGTGAGAGTAGATACTTGCAGCAGGTTGCAACAACTTCAACAACTTGCTGTGGGAGCTGCCTTCCTTTCCAGGGGACAGGAATAGGCTGCTCGTCGTAGCCAGCCAGTGCATTCCGGCAGTGAAAGACAACCCCAGGGCTGGCAGGGTTTGTGTCGTGCGTGGAAGCACCCAGTGGAGCGGAGACAGGTGCAGGTTTTGACTTTGCATCAGCAGGTCGTGGTGAGAGCTTAGCAGATTTGGTGAAGCAGTTGAGTGTAGCTAGCCTTGAACTTGGCCATTTCTTTCCAAAGAGCGTAGTAAGGCCGTTTGGCTTACTGTTCCCGCATGCTGTAGACAGCAGAGCTTTGTGTTGTTACCTTGGGGACAGCACCGATGGCACTTAGGCCACCTCAGTAATTGTTATGCACAGAAACCACATAGGCATCTCCTAAGCGAACAGTACGAATGAGTAGTAAATTCTTAGACATCCTGGGATTTTGCTTCTATTAAATTGCCTTGTTCCAGACTCTTCTAGGTAAAGATAAAGGTGGTGAAGTATCTCCTCGCTGACAGCCAAACAGGGCTGCTTTCCCTCGTAGTGCCCAGGACTTGTGAGTAGATCTCCCTATCTGCTGTACTATTTTGAATGATTTATGGTAAGCCTGTTGTTGCACGCTTCCAGGCAGATAACCCCTCCTGAATGCCAGTCTCTTCTGTTGCTTGTCAGCACTATAAGGGCCGAGCGCAGTCAGCACGAATACAGATTTAGGTTCAGTGGCATCATCCAGGTGTGTGGCTTTGGTTATTGATGTGAGTAATTCTGTGCAGAGGAGATTCCCCAGTTGTAGCAATGCAAAGGAGGTTGGTAATTTTAAGGTACTGAGAAATATCTAGGCTGGTTTGAGCCTCAATTAGATTGGTGCTGTTGTCCTTGTATTTCTGTGGAGTTCAGTGCCGTAGGTGGAAGAGTTCAGGGCTCATCTTTGCTAAATAACTGGCTTGTTACAGGGGAACCACATCTCTGCCCACTTGCAGTGATTCCTCCACTGTAAACGTACGAGCAGTTGAGATTTCAGTTCAGAATCTTTTGATTTCTCAACTGATGAGTGGTATTTGAGGGTTGCCTAGCATCGGAGTGTGAAAAATGCAAGTTTAACTTAGCAAAGAAGTGGTACAGTAGGATGTGCTCACATGGAGCTTGAGAGACTTGGGTGACAACTAAGGAAGCTGGGAGGAGAGTTAGAAATCTGTCTTCCAACTTCCAAGTCAGTGGAGGGAGAGACTGCTTCTCCTGCTGAGATGAGTACAGAGCACAAAATGCAAGGACAGCCAAGTGTGTAAATAACCAGAGAGAAAAGAGGTGTACCAGTGTCCTTACCTGGCTTCTCCCCTCGCCCTCCCCAGCTCCTTTGATGACCAGGTTTGTGGATGGTGCTCATTTTGTAATCGTTGGTTGACCTGATAACAAATATGTTTTGGTGTTGCTGCAGTTGCCCTCTGTTCACTGCTGGTGCTTCGTCTGTTCTGCAGGAATTTATAGCAGTCAGCCAGCTGCGAGGATCCACCCAGGGGAAGATCCTCTGTTTTTATGGCCCCCCTGGGGTTGGCAAAACCAGCATCGCCCGCTCCATTGCCAGAGCCCTGAACAGAGAGTACTTCCGCTTCAGTGTTGGAGGGATGACTGATGTAGCAGAAATAAAAGGACACAGGTCAGTGTCACCTCAGCAGTTTCTCTATTCAGTGATTTTTACTCATGTTGTCAAAATAGGAACCTCACTGAAGTTGGATAGTGTGTCATTTTCATCTCTGTCCTATCAACCCTTGCTGACAGGAGTTGAGGTATGGGAAGGGGTGAGAAGGGCAGAGTTTGGAACACTGTCATCTTTGTGCCTCTGAGTGCAGTCGCTCCCTGTTTCTTGTGTGTGTTTATGGGAGGTCTTTGAAAAGCTGCGTGAGCTACCCAAAAGCATTGGCCTGATGCCAAGTGCTGATTCATGTCTGTCTATAAATGCCAGCGCTAGAGAGTGGTGACAGTTTGAACAGGGTCATTCACACGATCAGGAGTGATTGAGACTTGGTTTCTAAATAATCAGGATGGAGGTGCTGCATGAGGAAAACTTGGGAACAATAATATTCATGGGACAAGAAGACGTGAAAACAAAAATCATTAAATCTGACCCTCTCATGGGTTTGTTTTCCTTCCATGTACACCTGAAAACAAAGCCAGCAGTGTTTTCAAACCAGTGAGAGTAGCTGTTCTGCAGTGTGAATTGGACCTCCTAGGTTGTCCCCTATATGATACAGAAGCAGAGAGGAATATTCTGTATGCTTTTCAGGATGTTCTCTGCTCTGTGCCTCTTGGCATTCGCTTTGTTGTTACTCTCTTGCTCTGCTTCTTGTATGTTCCTGGATGTCAGTTTCCTCTTGCAGAAAGATTGTGTTTTGCTTTTAGCAGTTTGATCCTTCAGAGTATCTTTTGATTTACACTGATCTTCCTTTTTTGTCCCAGCAAGGGAGGGAATGAAACATTCCCTTTTCTAGGATCTCTTTACCTAAAGGACAAGAAGTCACTATTCAAACATCTCTGTTCCCAGCCTTACCTCTTTGCTTCCCTGTAACTGAAAAGTGGTTAGAACTAAAGATAAAAACTGCAGTCTGGGAGTATTCTGCCAAAATTCATGTCTGATCTCTACTAGAAACAGACTAGATGGGTCTTGGTGCTTATGATGGGGATGGAGAATGCTTTTGATAGATGTAGAAGAAATATAGACTTGTTTCCCAGCAGGACATAGCTGTTCTATCAGCTGCATGCTGTCTTGTGTGATGTGTGCTGTCGTTTATAATGGTCCCCTAAGTGCAGTCTCTGGTAAAACAGGAGGACGTATGTTGGAGCAATGCCAGGAAAAATCATCCAGTGCCTGAAGAAGACCAAGACAGAGAATCCACTTATACTGATCGATGAGGTGATGTATCTGCTCTTTCTTCTAGTTTTTGCTCTTAAAAATATGTATCGATTCTTGACCTCAGTAGGAAAGGTAAAGCAGTAACTCTCCTAAAAATCTCAGGGGTTTTTTATTTAAATTAGGCTTGGCTCTCAAATTCTTTTGGCGAAAGTGATACCTTAGACCTTTTATTTTCTCTTCCTATAACAGACTTCAATATTTCAGTGGTGCCCTTCTCATTAAATTGCAGCTATTTGGATCCCAAGGATTCTAGTGGAGCTGGCTGGCTATTCAGAGGCTTCGGTAGCTCTCGTGTTCCCTGCCTAGGTGTGGGGACATCGTTGTGACAAGAGCGCTATTGCCTATGTGATTACTAGAAAGAGTCACTCTCTCAGCAGGTCTAAAGCAAGAATAAGGTGCTTCCAGTGAATTTGTGGTCTGATTTGAAAATAAATGAGACAGAGCTACCAACCTACTGCTTTGTGGAAAAGCCAGTAAGGACAGGATATTTCAGAATAGAATAAAGGTCTCTAGCCTCCTTGTGTACCATGCCTGGGAAAGACCAACAGCAGATGTCTTGGGAATGGTAAGGGGGAACAAGAAACTGAGTAATGAGCTGCAGTGTAATGTAACAAGTGAGTATCTTGATTTGAAAGGTAATGAAACTGTAGGTCAGGGCACTTAAGTGGTGTTGGTGAGGAGCCGTAGTAGCAAATTGCATTATGTCCATGTAGTTAAAACAACTCTTTAGGGAGAAAAAGCAGTGGAGGTCGCAGCAGGGCTGCTGTCTTCTTCTGAGGACATGAACAATGCTGAAAGAGACAACAACGCTGGACGTGGTCCTGGGCAGCCAGCCCTAGGTGGCCCTGCTTGAGCAGTAACATTGGACAAGATGACCTCAAGACGTCCCTGCTAGCCTCAGTCAGCCTGTGATTCTGTGAAAGCCGCAAGGGTCAAAAGCTGAGCTGGGATGAGTGGCTGTGTATAGGGGCTTTGCACCTTGGGCAGAGTAAGGAGAGTGTCTCAGCTTACGTATTAGGGAAATGGTATAAGCTAGCACCCTGTAGTCCTCCCACTGTGGAGTACCTATTGTGCTCTGTGACTATAGCTTAGCTTAGTTTAATGAGCAGTAGCCCACTAGTCCGTTTTGATTGTATGCGCTCTCCCCAAGACATCACGGTGCTTCTCTACAACTCTGTTGAAGTCCTGTGTCTTGTCAGGTGTATCGTGCGCTCCTGCGGTAGGATGGTGGGGACTTGGGTGAATGCACAGGAGACTGATAGACTGGTAGTGGCTGTTTATGAACAGACACATTAAGATTTTCAGATGGAGCCGTTAAAGAATCTTTGCGTGAGAATTTATTGTGGTAAGAAACTTCTTAGAGCATTTAAAGTTTTTTCTCCCATAGGTGGATAAAATAGGAAGAGGATATCAAGGGGATCCATCCTCAGCCCTTCTAGAGCTGTTGGACCCAGAACAGAATTCTAACTTCTTGGATCATTACCTTGATGTTCCTGTGGATTTATCAAAGGTATTTATCTCTTCTGCAGAGGTGGTAGAGTTGGGATGTGTGAATGTGTATCAATGCAGAGATTTCCTGTCCATGAAAAGATGCTGACATTGTAATCAGTTGGAAAGTCAGACAGAAGGGATGGAGACATGAGTGGTATAGGGCTATATCTTCAGGAGCTGGCTTTAACCAAAGTGTCTGTACGTATTTAAGAGAACACAATCACTGGCATGTGTCCCTGTAGAGCTTGGAACACAAAGATGCGTGGTCTCAGCTGGAAAAAGTGGGAATTTTTATTCTGTGTAATGATTGTCAGAGCTGCTATCACGTGAGGTGAATTGATGGATCAGAAATATCTATACATAGTTTGGTCACTTCTGTGCTAACTGCGTAGAAGGTAGAAATAACCTGGAAGTGAGCTCTAGATCTCCCCAGGCAAATAGCTCCTGGTCCATCTCGGACCATTCCAGGTGCTCGGTTTCTGCTGTGTGTATTTCTAAACATTTATTTTAGGGGTAGGGAACATCCTACTACATAGTTCTAAAAGCCAAAACGTTTCCTGTAATAAAAAGTAGATTCCACAGAGAAGATGATCTTGCTCCAGCCCTCGGACAGAAAACCACGGAACTGAGGAACTAATAGGGTCTTGTAATATTTCTAGGTACTTTTCATTTGTACTGCTAATGTAACGGAAACCATTCCAGAGCCGCTGCGGGATAGAATGGAAGTGATCAATGTGTCGGGATATGTAGCAGAAGAGAAACTCGCCATTGCAGAGGTAAGAGAAACCACTGATGCACTGTGAATTACATCTGATAAAATGTTTTTGGCAGATTCAGGCTTACATATTTACGTCCCAGCTGTGTCACAAAAAATTAGCCACGTGGCATTTCGGACAGAGTTCCTCTGATTTGAACACTCCAGTGTTCCATGGGCTGAGGACTCCAGAAGATGGCATTGAGCTAACAGCAGAAGGAGGCTGGGAGAACGGGAACCACCAGGCTTTTGTCACAGATGCTAACAGAAGGATGTGGGGGATGATTTCTTTCAGAGGTACTTGGTCCCTCAAGCACAAGTTCTGTGTGGCTTGGATGAAAACAAAGCCAAAATCACACCGGATGTCCTGACTGTTCTCATCAAGCAGTACTGCAGAGAGAGTGGGGTGAGGAATCTGCAGAAACAAGTAGAAAAGGTATGGGGAGGTTGTGTGTACCCGTGACCACTGTGCTCCAGCCTTCACAGCTTTTCCTACAGAAACAAATTCCTGTCTCACTCAGGTATTGAGGAAATCTGCCTATAAAATTGTGAGTGGAGAAGCAGAGACGGTCCAAGTAACACCTGAAAACCTGCAGGACTTTGTAGGAAAACCCATCTTCACTGTGGATCGCATGTATGAAACCACTCCTCCAGGAGTGGTGATGGGTCTGGCCTGGACAGCTATGGGTGAGATTAAATTACTTTTGGGCTAACATCTACATTTCTGTGTCATTTTAAAAAATCAAATATGATAGTCAAACTGAATTTTCCCTACTGAGTCCAGTGAAGTGCTTCTGCTGGCACCAGTAAAATTAACTTCTGTGGCCTTTTAGATCCTGACTGATCCCTGAAGAAGGGACCCTTTCTTATTTCCTTGCCCAGGCTCATTTTAGCTTCAGGCCAGCGTGTTTTCTCTTTATGCTGCATATCCCGGATGAGCCACATCTATTAGGAACAGCAAGGATGAAAAGCACAAGCTTTTCCAGAGAGGACAAGACCTGGTCTGCTTCCTTAGAAGCAGGAGGTGCCATTCTGATGTGGGGCACAGCTGAGGCATGCTGTCACAGCACTGACTTGGCTTTCGATGTCACGGGCAGACAGGGGTGTCCCAGCACTCTGCTGGGGGGGTGCAGTTGGCCAGTTACCGTTCACTGGATTGCTCCCCTAGCAGCTCGGGGGTTATGTGCACCGCAGTGTGGAAGTACAGCACCCAGCAGAGGATAGGACCCCTGCGTGCTCTAATTGACCCGGGGTGGAACTGAAGTAGTTACGAGGGAAATGATCAGTGTGGTGGAGAAGGTAAATAGATGTCTGACACTGGAGAGCTGAACTGGCTCAGCGTGTTTTATGGGACGAGCTCATCTTACTTTTTGGCTACAAAGAGCCTGAAACAATTATAAGAACTGATTATTTCCAGTAAATAGGGATTGCATGCGTACTGGTGGAGTGTGAGGTCCCAAGAAGCAGTGAATGGAGACTGTCAGTGCAGGTGCTGTTGAGATGTCTAGCCTTCCCGAAGGGATTTGGAGAGCAAGTTTCAACTGCTCTTTACCCAAGATCTAGTGTCTCACCAGAGAGCCCCAGTTCCAAATCCCTGACATTGCTTCCGCATCACCAAAACCTTCTGGTTTGATTTTCCTTTAACTGTTCTCAGGATGTTGTTTTTCTTTTCTTTCTTAGGAGGTTCCACTCTGTTTGTTGAAACATCCCTGAGGCGTCCCAAAGACAAGGAGAACAAGGATGGGTCCCTTGAAGTAACCGGGCAACTGGGAGATGTAATGAAAGAGAGTGCCAGAATAGCTTACACATTTGCGAGAGCCTTTCTGATGCAGAAGGACCCCAACAATGACTTTCTTGTGTCTTCCCATATCCACTTGCATGTGCCAGAGGTAAACTGATACAGAATTCACAGAGCACACAGAGCAGCTAGGCTGGCTTGCTCCCCTAGATATGAAGCTGGAAAGCACTTCCTTTGTCCGTATGTTGTGCAGAATGCCCTCTTGTAGTAGTAAAACCTAGAAAAGAGGACATTTTCCTCAAGATCCTGTGAAAGCATTCTTATGAGCTATGTTTCCATTCCTTTCTGCAGCGAGCATGTGGCAAGAACACAGGGGCTGGGATAATGCTGTTAGGAATCCTAGACTTCTGTTGGAGCTATTGGCCCTATTGTGCAGGTGGAGGAACTATGGAACAGAGAGAAGGGATTTGGATAAAAGTTGATATGCAGCTACAAGGAAACCAAAGTTTAGGTCTGGGATGGGTTTACCCTTGGCTGGGAGTGAACCCCACACAACCTGCTCACTCCCCCCCCCGGGGATGGGGAGAGAATTAAAGGGGTGAAGGGAAAAGAGACTTGTGGGGTGAGATAAGAACAATTTAATAACTAAACTACAATAATATTGAAAAGAATCCTATATGCAAATATACAAATGAGTGACACACAATGACACTGCTCACCGCCTGATGACCAAGGCTCAGCCTGTTCCCAGCTAACGATCCCAGAGCAGGGAGAGTCCTGAAACTGCCCTCACGGAAGGGAGATAACAGCCCAGGTGTCGCTGACCGAGGTAGGGAGAAGGCCTTGGGAGAGGGACCACCTGGAACAACATGACTCAGAGCAAAAGGGATCTGGAACAAAAAAAGAGACGAGCTTCCGGAGGGCCCTCACCTATATCCTGGGCATGACGTGTCTGTTATGGGATAGATTATTGGCCACTTTGGGTCTCAATCCTGAACCTAAGATCAAATCCTGGGCTAGTAACTGGGGCTGTGCTCCCTCCCAGCTTCTCCTGCCCCTGCGAGCAGCAGAGAAGCTGAAAGACCTTGGGCTGTCCTGGCAGCCACATAAACATCACTTCTTATCAGCTTGCTTCTGAGCACAAATCCAAACACAGCCTCTTGCTGGCTATTGTGAAGAAAGTGAACTGTCTCAGCTTAACCCAAGACAAGGTCTTTGTGTCACCAGGCCTTCATAAAAGACTTCAGGTCATTTGCATGTAATTGAAAATACTAGTCTTGGTCTCTGTGCCATGGTTCCTAGTCCACGTAGCAGCAGTGATTGCCTTTTCCCAGGGTCTGGGACTGAAAAGAAACGCACGCAATGCTCAGAGGGGCAGCAGGCTGTGGGGCTGTTGTACTACCACTGTGCCCAGGCTGTGCTTCTGAACTGCTGCGTGCTTTAACCTCATCCTCAGTCTCCTTGTTGGAGCTTGCTCCGTGAGGAATGAGGACTGAGATAGTTGCTAACAGATCAGCCAGCTCCAAGAGCAGGATT
>NW_010128006.1:0-4724 GCF_000699245.1 Pterocles gutturalis | reverse complement strand
CTCTTTCCCAAAAACCTTTATGAGGTCCCCTGGAACTGGGGCCATGTGAAAATGGCAGTGACAAAGGTGTTGTCACTTTGCTACTGTTTGAGTGAGCTAAAGGTGGGGGGGTTGTGCTTTTTTTTTTAAACAGGGAGCAACACCGAAGGATGGACCAAGCGCGGGGTGTACTATAGTAACAGCTTTGCTGTCGCTGGCCATGAATTGCCCGGTGAGGCAGAACGTGGCCATGACCGGAGAGGTGTCATTAACTGGAAAAATTCTTCCTGTTGGTGGAATCAAGGAGAAGACAATTGCGGTAAGAGCTCCTACCTTGTCTCTGTGCATCGGCTGTGGGACAGAGCCCTGGGCTCGGCTCAGCGGGGACTGGGACAAGCAGAGCCACTGCTCCTGGGGTGGGAGATCGAGCTACACGGTGGAGAAGGCTGCTGGGGGAACAACGGGGTCTTGCCTGTGTCTCTGGCTGTGAGGAAGGAGACGGGACCCCGGGTGTCCGTGTTGATTGTTGATCAGTTACTAGACTGGTAGGAATAGCTCTCCTCTCTTATCTCAGCCTGGTATGGCCCAGTAACCTGCTGGGTTGAAGTGCCTGTTTAAGGAAGGCGTCCAGGGCAGATTTCGTGTTATCCATGAGGTATCACCCTTGACATTAAGGATCTGTTCCCTACTTCCAGCTCGAATTTATCTGACTTTAAATTTCATACAGATATCACTGTGTTTTTCTGGTTTAGATGGAAGAAACTTGCTCTAATCTCAGTCTGGTATTTTCCCATGAGGTTTCTTTGTACATCGTAATCAAGTTACTTAGTCCTCTTTTTTTTTTTTAAGTCAGGTATATAGACTGAGTTCTCTGAAGCACTCCTGCAAGCACTGGATTTACAGTGGCGCTTTTTTTTTTTATTTCAACCATTGGCAGTTTTCAGAATTCTCTTTCAAGCATTGAATCTCTCTACATACTTTTCATCTGCACAGCTCCTGCCTACACCAGCCTGGCATCACACACATTTTTCTGTCTTCAAGAATGGTATTAGGTCTTTTGGTAGCCTGTTGAGCTGGGGCTTCGCATCAGCGTTGTCCCCAAAGCTGCTTGGGCTACAGACTTGAGCAGTGTGATTCTTCACGGGGCTTTACAATGGGTGATTTTGTTTTGTGGTGGTGGTTACAGAAGGACTGGCACGTGACGGATGGCTGCAGCACTGACAGCTGGCTGCACTTTCCCTGCTCCTTCTGTGCAATGTCCCTATCAAAGGTTCTGCAGAGCGGTGCGGGTTACGCAACGCTGACGTGGGGGGTGGTCTGATAAGCCCTTTCTTTGATTCTAGGGTTTATCCTCAGCCCAGTTGGAACAGACTCTTAACACACTGTGAAATAGCATGAATGGGTCTGAACAGTCCCCCAGTGTGCTGACACGGTCCCACCGAAATACCCCCCGCTGGCCCTGCAGCGCAGGAGGTGGGACCGGAGAGCACATGTTCTGGGTGCTGGGGGAGATGCAGAACACGTTCCATCCTTAGTGTCCTCTCCTGTAAGCAGTGCCCTCGCTGCTCTCCAAAGAACAGAGTGAAGCCAGACCACGCTCCTGAAGAACTCTTGCTTTCTGACAGGGGAGTGTGTTTCCAGAAGGGTGATGGATTTCTAGGACTCAACAGACTCTTTGTTTTCCCTGTAGGCGAAGAGGGCGGGTGTTACCTGTATCATTCTGCCATCAGAGAATAAAAAGGATTACTACGACCTCGCTGGATTCATTACAGAAGGACTAGAAGTGCATTTTGTTGAGCACTACAGAAAGGTATTTGATATAGCGTTTCCAAAGCTGGATTCTGCTGGAGGATGATGTTCAACCTTATGGCTGCAAGGTGGTCTGTCCCTTCGTGCTCAGCCCCTGCTCAGGAACTGGGTGACCTGGGGGCAATCCTGCAGTGGGACGTGGAGCTATTGCTGCTGCGCAGCTGCTGAAATGAATGATGGCTTCGGTAGGATAAAGTATTTCTCTTTAATACTGAATTATGATCTGTATTGAGTATTTCCAATTAAAATGTGAAATTTTACCTAAGGAATGTGCACGTTATTGGCCACCAGCAGCAGAGCTAGCCTGGTCTCTTGCAATTGAAGATTATTTCACTGTAATTCTAGTACCTGCTTACGGGAACATGGACTCTACAAGCAGAGCTGGGGCTGCTTCACACCTATAGCGTTCCTGATGGACTGGAAGTTGAGTAGCTCTCGGAAACCTCTCCCTTGGTGCAGAAGCCTGTGCTGGGCTGCAGGGGAAGCTGTGGTGAAATTCCGACAGGTGAGAGCAGTGTGCTGCCAGCAGTGAGCGCTGCACTCCACCAGAGACTGTCTTGGCCACGGCAGCTCTGTTATGTTCACCAGGTGAAAAAATGAAAACTAAACGTCTTAGCAGGGCTGTTCTGTGTCAGTAACTATGGGCTCAGGCCAGAGAACAAGTACTTCATCTTACAGCAAATGCCAGAAAAACTGAATTTAAATAAGGGAGTAATAGTTACATGAAGTCTAGTTGAAATGTATTTCTTTGTCCAGGAAGAACAGCCCTTGTCCTGTCTCACAGCAAGGCAGCCCTTAGGAGAGAATAAAGAGTGATCCTGCTACAGTTCAGGGAGCTCTTCCTAACTGTAATTCTCTCTTGCGCTTTGGTAACACACTGCAGGAAGGAGGGGGGTGCATTGAGGGTACAAGGGGAAACACGTGAGCAAGAAAAGCTGCACAAGGTTAAATACCCTGGGGAAGGAGCACAAAGTTGTTATTTCAACAGCAGCTTTTGCCCACTGACTCCACCACCGCTAAGTCTGGAAGCAGAGAGAGAGGTGGAAGGTACTGCAGCCTTCGCAGGCCGAGCTATTGCCAAGGCTTCCATGGCCTGAGAAAGGCGAGTGCTGCGAGGGCTGGAGGAGGAGGGTTCCTCCTCTAGAATATACCACAGGCCAGTGCCAGCACCTCCAGCTGCAGGTGCAGTAAACCAGCAAAGCAGGCTGGGGGTTCCTGCAGGTCAGGGCCTGGCAGCACCGTCCCTCAGCACCCCGTTCCATCCCGTACCAGCACCTGTCACTACACTTCTTGTGAGAAATTACTTTATTGAGTTACAGACTGCATAGCTCAATCCTTCTTCGCAGCAGCTTTCCTCATGGCTGCCAGGACATTACTGAGTTCTTCCCGCTTTCGCTTGGCGCGGATGTGAGTGCCAACCTGCAGAGGAGAGAGCAGCGCCGTCAGCATTCAGCCCAGCTGAGAACAGCTGCTGCGGGCAGCCACTGGAAATGCTTGACTCAAACAGCAGGCAGGACAGAAAAGTCCCGGTAAACATGGACTCGAACCCACCCACCTCGCCTGTCCAGCCAGGAACTACTGGCCGTCACATCTCAGGAGTATTTATACTCAAGAATTATCTTGGGCAAGGCAGAAGCTGCTCTCAGCTCCCACAGCTGCCTTCAGTGGCCCCATTTCAAGCCACCTGGCTAATGGTGCCCAACAGCCACCAGTGCTGTTCTCCTCTTCCCTGCACCACATTTGCAAATAATGCGAAACCAGCGAGGCAGGCGGGGATTACTGCAGCTTGGGGCCTTTTGGCCAAGGACCTTGATGTCCATCTCCCGGTCCCCAACCCAACACAGGGAGCATTCCCTCTGCTGCCTCTGACTAGACCAATAATTTCCCAAACAACTGAAAAAATAAATCAATTAAAAACCAAAGTATCCCTAGGAAAGGGCAGAAAACAGAAACTTAACTACAGCAAGAGTTTTTGCCATCCTCATTCAGATGTCAGGTTGACCTACCCGTTTTTTTATGAACTTCAGAGCGCGTTTATCTTTGGAAACTTTCAGCAGTTCCATAGCACGTCTCTCATAGGGTGCGAAGCCGCAGACTTCCCTGATCATGTCTCGCACAAACTTGGTGTGTTTGGTCAGGCGCTACAGGAAGGAGGAAGAAAAATGGATCACAATGACTGTAAATGCTCACTGACCCGCACCGAGCTGCAGAGGGTTGGGGCAAACTCTATGCTAATGCCCCAGAACCAGCTGATGGACGTCCGATACCCCGGTAGAGGCCAAGCAGCGCAGTGATCTTGACGAGACGTGCTCGCCTCTTCTCACTGTAGCCATGTATTGGATATTTTGCATATTTGCACGTACCAATGTTTTCAGAAAAAGCACGACCATCCGATACCCAGGGTGTGCACTGCTGCACACCTCGAACACCACACACGCAGCATGTGACCGAAGTGGGATAAAAGACACAAACTGACTAAATCTCTCCCATTAACACACACATTCACTGAGCCTGGGGAACTCCCCGTATCTGTCGTTCCTGGGCAGGTTATGGGCTGCGCCTGTTGTTGCTGCCAGGACGCACAGACTGGAAGGGCTGCAGAAGCCACCCAGCCCGGTTCCATCTCACCACTGGTTCCAGTTCAGCTGTGGTTGGAAGGCACCTCTCCCTCCTGCAGACTGCGGCACTGCCAGCTCTTCTGGGTCACTCCACACCCACCTTCGCAGGTTTAACACTTTCCAGGGCCTAAGCCCCTGCTCCCTGGGCAGCATCAGCTTTCCCAACCCCTGAAGCGCGGAGCTTCTCCTGCGGGTCTCTTGCTGGCCCCAGTCACTGCAGCCGGGGGCCGCGCCGCTCTGCACCGGGACCAGAGCGGAGCGAACCCGCGGAGCACGGGCCCTGCACCCTGCAGGAACACCCGCTGGGCTCCCACCCCG
>NW_010128005.1:37271-41240 GCF_000699245.1 Pterocles gutturalis | reverse complement strand
TAATTCTCTCCCCTATTACTGGGTGGGGGCGTGAACTGTGTGAGTGGGTGTGTGTGGCCTGGCCCCCAGCCAAGGGCTAACCCATTACACTAGTTCTTAAGTGTCTTCTTTTGATGGGTGGAATAAATGTTACCACAACTTTTACCCAAGCTTACTGTGAAAATCTATACAGATCATTAATTTTGGTTTGACATAAATTCCTCAAATGACACTGATTTCTCTAATAATATTTATATGCAGGGTTAGGCTTACCTCTGAACAATTTAACCTTTTTTCTTTCTATTTTTTTTCTTTTTTCTAGGTCACCTTTTGACATGTTTGTCTAAAGGCTCTGTCCTTTAACTGAACAGCAATAATGCTATTCCCTTTTGCTCTCTGTCCCTTATCTTTCAATATAAATACATTACCCAGAAGAAAGTTACTCCCCAGTTGTGGTGGAGAGCAATGAGCTCCAACAGGCTGGATGTTCCTTTCAAGTCTGCTTTTTGGTATTGCTGGCAAAGCTGGTGAACGCTGCTATTTTCACCACAATGTGAATCTGAGACAGAAGACACACTCACAAATCCCAGTTTATGCTGTGCCAGCATGTGCTGCAGCACACCTGGGGAAGCCAGGCTTATGATTCATGCCACTGGCAACTGTTCACAAGTACAAGCTATCTACTCTACTTAAAAAAGATGATACTGTACAAAACTATGTTTCCTTCCTCCTCCCTTTCTGTATGTATGTATGTACGTGTTTGTCCTAATTTGTGGGTACGCATGTTTAAAAACGTTTTCTTTCGGCCCTTTATGGATTGTATATACATATTTTTTTCTCTTCCTCCAGCCCCCTCTAGCAATTCAGGCTCTTTGAGTTTTAAAGCACCTGCCTCAGAGTAGGACCTGGCCCACCAGGAGGGAGGTAGGAGGCTGGGGCTGCAGGAGCCTCTAGCTGGACGGCATTTGCCATCAGGGCAGGTGGTATGGGATGGTCCACCTGCTAGGCACTGCCTGTGGGAGGCTGTCTTCAGAGAAGAAAAACACCTATGCCACTTTCAACTTCTCAGGTTTTACATTTTCGTTTACTGGCTCTCAATTTTCCATCTCATTTACTGCTAATACGCATCAAACACATTTTGGTAGAAGTATCTGTTGGAAAGGTGGAGCAATTTGGTGTCAGGGACAAAACTTGTTTCCACATGCATTTGCCTTCCTCAGAAAGTCTTAGCTCACTTTACAACCCGGAATTAATTATACTTAAAAGCATCTCAGTTAGTAGATCTAAAAAAATGTTACAGACTCCTAAAACCAACACTTTTTGACCAATATTGACACTTAATTCCCGCCAAAATTGATTCTTCAAAGTTCAGTGAGACATTATTTTTGCCATAAGTATCTCCACATGCAGGGGCTGGGAGTTTTTCCCTGAAGGAGGCAGGAGGCATTTCTGCTGATGCTGAAGTGTCATAAAAATATAGAAAATCCTATCTTTTTGTGGGGATGATTTTGTGCCTTGTGGCTCAGTGAGTCCGTGTACTGGAGGAGTGGTTGGTTTTCCTTGTTATTTTCAACTCTCCTCTCTTGTGGCTGGAATTGCAGCCTGAAGGAAGTTCCTTGGCTCAGTACTCTTAAACTCTTACTGACAATTCCAAACAATTAAGAAATGTCATAATTTACAAGGGGCAAAAACCTGTTGTGAGAATAATTAATTGCTGCTATGAAAAGTATGTTTATTAATAAGGATACCTTCAAATATTACCTGATTTTGGACTATTTGCCTTTTCTGGGATATGAGTTATTTATAAATGTAACTGAAACACATAGCACACAGAATATCAGAAGTCATTGGTATGCTGGTTAGAAGTCAGAGTACAGCATGGAAAAAGTAGTTTTTGTACATGAGCAAAAAATTCTCTCAATTTGTTTTTCCTCTTGGTTATGAAACATCTATCAGTGGATACAGAATTTTCTTAGGAGTCTACTGTGCAAATTTGTTGGTGATTCTTCAACTCAATTGGTAGTCTACAGGGGCTGGAAAAGATTTCTAATGAGAGAGAAATTTAGTTCCATTCAAAGAGAAACACTGAAAAAGGCTGTTCAAAAGGCTGTTTTGGTAGCTGGAGTGTTATTACTTTAGGCATTTCTGTTAATAAAATATCCTCATGTTGCATTCCTTTCATTTCCAGGGTAGCCTGGAACTCAACTCTCAGAGATGTTGCTCTGCCAAACATTTCTCTAGTCCTTACCACGGATCTGGCTCCTCCTGTTGATTACCCTGCTCGGAGCTTTAATACCAAAGCATATAGCCCACCTGTGATTATCCAGAAGCAGTGCCATTTCTTTTGACTTGGAGACCATCAGTGCCACTTGAAATATTTAATCTGAATTCAATGGATATTGAAGCAGATTCTAAATATCCAGCAAAGCATCTACCCAAAAGTCGTCTTTGCTGAGATATGTTCATATGGACTAAATGCTTACTAAAGTGTTAGGCAACAACACAAATAATCAGCAGGGACTAAGGGCAGATGCACAGGCAATTAGGATCTGTCTTATAAATTTATTAATGTGATTTGCAGATTATACCAATTTTTGATATATAGAAATACCAGTGAGAAAAAAAAAAGTTAAAATACAACTGGTTTCCAGAGGAAATTACTAATAACAAAGGCCTTCAGAGAAAATATATAGACAGAAAATACATGAAGGATTTAACTTAAAAAATAAGTACATAGAAAAAGAGGGAAACTGCTCAGTAATAAAAGCTCAGATGAAGAGAAAGCCCAAGATGCTGCCTTGAAAAGAACTGGAGGTAACAGAGAGATCTAGAGGTGACACTGAACAGCAAATGAGACATGACTTTACCTCTCATTTACATATTATGTGGTATGGCAATAAGAGATGAGAACTACCTTAAGGCTATCTGAAGACATGAGGCAGAACTGAGAGTCTCTCTCCCTGTGTGACAAGACAGAAACTATTTCATTAAGCTCTGAGCATCTTGTTACCAAAAATACATTGTCAGAATGTGATCAGAAGGGAAAGGGAGAAAACCAGCAAAAGGAGTGAACAAAGCGAATTGAGCATACCAAGCTTGACTGGATCATAATTAAATGAGTTTCATGATAATCTGTATTGGAAAGGGTTAAGTGCTGAGAAAGAAGGTGATGAGAAGTAACGACATGAAATTAAAGAAAGAAAAATTAGATGTAGTATTATGAATAATTTGAAATGAACAGACTGAGCAATTGTGGGTAAAAGAGATATTTTGGCCAAAGACACCAGGGAAAACCCTCATTTTTACACATTTTTAATGTCCACAGAACAGACGGAGTCAGGCTTTTAATGTCTCACTTAAAAGATGCATGCAGATGGTGTTTTTTCATGCATTTGAAAAATGAATTTCTACATTTTGATTATGTTGTCATTAGCAGTAGCCTTACTTGGTAATTAGGAAGCTGGTTCCTAGCATGTGTGCGAGAGAGATATATTGAGAAAGGAGGATGTTATCTCTTTGTTTCCACAGGGATATAATTAAATGCAACTAACAACATCATCAAAACAGTAGAAGAAATTCAAACAATAACTATGCTAACTGGAAATGTCTTATTGTTCAGTGAAAACCAGCTGATCTTCATCAGAAAAGGACACATTATTTTCCAGTACTCATGCTGGCCAAGAAGGAAAAGGAAATTCCATGAGAAAAGGTTTTTTTCTGTGTAGTAAATGCAGAGTCTTTCCCAGGTAAGTAACTTTGAATTAATATCGATTTAGAAATAAGCTACACGTAAGGGAGTATTCCAAGTGAGTTTTTCTTTCAATCCTAGGTATCTTTTTTTTTTAAATGGGAGAAAAAGCAAAATATCATGAAACCTGCTGTGTGGCATCAGAGGAGAAATCAAGAACGAGAACACTGTGAGACTATTTCCTTTCTGGAAAGCAGCTGCTGCTTCAGGAATGGTGTGTTCAAGCATCAGCAAAGAACGAG
>NW_010128005.1:35115-37252 GCF_000699245.1 Pterocles gutturalis | reverse complement strand
CTTTTTCGGTTCTCAGGAAAGAAAAAAGTAAAGCAGAAACCAACCACAAACTTCTAAGGACTCTTGGAAAGTGAAACAATGAGTTTCTGTCCATGACACATTTGTTCCAAGCCACAGACTGTGCATGTGTGATTTTAGTTATTGTCATTCTCAGCTTTAGGACTACACATATTTTACAGTAGCTGAGTGTCTGTATCTTTTACAGCATGTGTTAAATACGCAGTTATACTCCTAAATGATTCAAATGTATCAAAACATGTCCATGGCTTTGCCCACCAAGCTTTCATTCAGCCAAGGCAGCTCCAGTTTGGGAGTGTGGAGTGCCACAGCTCCTGCTTGTACCTTTCTGGAGCTATTACTCTTAGTGCCTGGAGATTGAGTCTCCAGGCCAGATAGCAAGCATGCCTGCAGAGACTGATGCTATAAACAAGAAATCATCAAAGCGTGCAACTCTTCATTACCTCTTCCTGAATTACTGTGGTCCTTTCTGTGCATCCTCATTGTTTTCCTTTCAATGTATGAAAAGAGTTGCTGACAAGGATCTCTGCACTTGCTGCCCTAACCTTTTTACCTCTCAATTCACCAAATCCCTTTAGTAGTTTTTCAGTCTTTTCCATCGAATTCAAAAACCTGTCTTCGCATTGTCTAGGCTACCTGTAATATGATCCATACATCTCTCTTTTAATTTGCTTGAAAATTCTATTTCTTTCTGACTTTCCATTTTCCTTGTCCTTTCACCCTGCTCCTCCCTGCATCTGCTTTTCCCACTTTTAGTTTCAGACTCTTTCTCGTTGAAACCCTTTTTTTTTTTTTCTTTTTTTTTTTTTTTTTTTCTTTTCAGGGGGACACCATTTTCCCTTAAAGTCTTTCCTTTAATTGATCCCTTGTGTAGTTAACTGAGAGTTTTCTATGCTTCTCCAATTACAGCTATTTGTATTGTGGGCTCCTTACAAAGCCCTTTCTCTGGGGAAAGAACTGGCTTTTCCTGCATTTCTGGGTTTAATAGTGATTTGGCTGCAACTTTCTTAAGGGAAGAGGTCTTTGGCAGGCTGAAGTTCGGCCATAGGGAGAAAAAAGAATCAGACTGCGCCTAAGTAAAAACAGAATGGTGGAATTTCCCAGCATTTTTCATGGGCTACTCATTGGACCAAGAGCTAAATGTTTGAAGTAAATCTAATAATATTGTCCACTCACCAAGACTGTGTGCATCAGCCAGACGCACATTGGTTCCTCTTCTGAAAAGCCTCAAGTAACTGTGCCGGAGAAGAGCTTTGTTTTAGTTTGAACTTTTAACACCATGGGGTTGGGAAGCAGAAGTTATCTTCTATAAAATTGTCTGATTGCTTTCCTTCGCTGAGGAAATCAATAGTAGTTTAAAAGTAAACTGTGTTGAACATAGGTGTTGCAGCATGAATATCCTTTCTTTTTCTCTTGAGTTGCCACAGCAACACAAAATTTCCTTTCCCCCACATTAGCTTCCCTAAAATATACTTCACAAATTGTCTTTGAAAAAAAGCACCGTATATCATGCTGACAAATTGCACTGTTTGCTCTCTTAGTATTTGGTGGAGTTACAATTATTAGAGCAAAACTACCTGATGTGCAGAGAACGCAGCTTTTACAATTCAAAAGGATGGAAATGAAAAACTGAAGCTGGGTTAGTTACTGTCTCTAGACAGTCTGGGGGACCAGCAAAACCTCTGAATAGTCGGGCACTACTCCTTAGGGTCTGGTGTAACTGTGGGTTAGCCAGCCTGCCTATTCCCAGCATTCAGAAGACAAGCAATAACCTATTGGATATATTTTTAGGGGATATGTAGTGGCTTTAAGAAGGGTTTGTTTCATGTTTAGCTCTCACACCTTTGCAAGAGTGGTAGCAGTTCCAGCAGGCTTTGAATTAAACATAAAGTGTATATACACTATCCTATGAGAGAAAAAATATTTTAAAATATACAGTTGAAAATGAATTTGTCTTAGCCATTCTTTGTTGAAAGAGTCATTAGGCTTAGAGTAATTATTAAAATAATTTTTATTTGTAAGTTTTTGGAGTAGCTTTGTAAGACAAATACTCACAATTTGTTGGGGAAAAAGAATCCATGTCTGTCAATAGTGCCACATTTACCAACACCACTCTTTC